>NC_052309.1:97845356-97985356 GCF_016432855.1 Salvelinus namaycush
CAAAGAGGAGCGTGTATGTGGTCACTGCCTGACAGGGGACGTAGAAACAGAGATGCACTTTCTCCTTTACTGTGATAAATATTCCTCACCAAGAGATTCATTATTCACAGAAATGACTACATTTATTCCAAATTTTAACTTATTAAACCCAGAGGAAAAACTAAAAATACTCATGGGCGAAGGAGCAATGGCTTCTCTTGCAGCCAAATATGTATTTACCTGCCATAGCCTGAGGGACACTGAATAATAACATCTGCATAGTAAGCAGTAACTTACTTATTATGACTGTTATTGTTATTACTGTTATTGTTATTAGTATTATTATTGTTGTTTATCATTCCAAATAGTAATGGTATGGGTGGTAATGGTAATGATAGCAGTTTAATGATGGTGGTGGTGGTAGTGGTGCATTACACCATACATTACATTCGACTATTGACTGTTACCATTTTATTGTTACTATTTTTATATTTAATTTTGTATTATTATTTACTGCCATTCTATATTATTGTTTGTCATTGTTTTAATTGTATTACAATGTATATTGTATACATTGTTGCTTTGGCAATATTGACACAATGTTTTTCATGCCAATAAAGCAGCTTGAATTTGAATTTGAATTTGAGAGAGAGACAGAGACAGAGAGACAGAGAGAGAGAGAGAGAGAGAGAGAGAGAGAGCGAGAGCGAGAGCGAGAGAGAGAGACAGAGAGAGACAGAGAGAGACAGAGAGAGACAGAGAGAGACAGAGACAGAGACAGAGACAGAGACAGAGACAGAGACAGAGAGAGAGAGAGAGAGAGAGAGAGAGAGAGAGTACACGCCACCCTCTGTGTTTATGAGCAGCATGGCTGAGGCTGTACAGCCCTTATTGATAGGGATTAATGGGAGGTTGAGGCCCTTTATTAAATCCGACCTGAGATGAATTAGAGCTTTAGATTTAGATTCATATCACAGCTCTGCCATTAGGGGATTGGAGCACAATCACATCTGCTAAGTCACTCTCTACAGGCAAGCCACTGACGGTCCTCTTCTATTCTCTCCATCTATCTCAAACTCTCTCCTTCTCTCCACCTAGATTTACCATTCTCTGTGACAGGGTCTATTCCCTCCTCATAACAGAGGTGTTAAATACTTTCTGTGAGGTTCAGAGAGAGATTCATAAAGATTCATTTCCAGAACCTGTTGTTGTGACACCAATAGAGTGGCATTGATAGCATGATCCAAGGAGAGGAGGATGAGTGAAAGGAGGGACAGAGGGACAGAGGGATGAAGAGAGCCGGAATGAGATGGGAACAGAAATATGATCAACAAAACACATACGCAAGCACACACGACAACACACACACACACAACAGCACATATTCACATTTTGTTCTCCTCAGGAATCTAATTTCAAACGTAAATCATTAGAGCACAGGGGTTTGACATTGGAATGATTCCTCTGTGTCTAAATCCATCATTAAAACCACATTCCCCCTGCCCACGCTGTGCAACACAAAGACAGACCCCCCAGAAACAAGATTAGGAACCAACGCGATCTCAGATGCCCATGATCCTCTCTGCTCCATCAAACCTCCAGTGAGATGCAATTGTGGTCGGGCTGAGGAAGGGACTGTTTCCAGGGCAACCAGCCTTGCCAGTACACACGGTCAGTTGTCCTGGGCAGGGCTGAGTTTTCCAAAACTTTTATTACCACTTAGATCATCTGAAGTCCATCGGTAGGCAATGGATGAATAACAGGTTTGGGCTGTTAGATGTGTTACATGTTTGTTATATTTTAATTGTCCCTGATAGGCGTAACAACTGCTACGAATCTTGTGGTTGGAAAGAACCTATCAGTCTGAGGCCCTCAGCTGTCTGCTCCCCAGTGGTTTACACTCAGTGAGATAGAATTTGTGACAGACAGTTGTTATCTAGTAGGCAGAGAGAGTGACTGACAGCTACAGTGTATATAGTGTTTATCACTGAACTCTCTCTCTCTCTCTCTCTCTCTCTCTCTCTGTCTCTCTCTGTCTCTCTCTCTCTCTCTCTCTCTCTCTCTCTCTCTCTCTCTCTCTCTCTTTTACATTTATTTGACCTTTATTTAACTAGGCAAGTCAGTTAAGAACAAAATTATTATTTTCAATGACGGCCTAGGAACAGTGGGTTAACTGCCTGTTCAGGGGCAGAACGACAGATAACGCTGTCCTATAGTCAGAATACAACAATGACTTATAACGCTGTCCTGCAGTCAGAATACAACAATGACTTATAACGCTGTCCTGCAGTCAGAATACAACAATGACTTATAACACTGTCCTGCAGTCAGAATACAACAATGACTTATAACACTGTCCTATAGTCAGAATACAACAATGACTTATAACGCTGTCCTATAGTCAGAATACAACAATGACTTATAACGCTGTCCTATAGTCAGAATACAACAATGACTTATAACGCTGTCCTGCAGTCAGAATACAACAATGACTTATAACACTGTCCTATAGTCAGAATACAACAATGACTTATAACGCTGTCCTATAGTCAGAATACAACAATGACTTATAACACTGTCCTATAGTCAGAATACAACAATGACTTATAACACTGTCCTATAGTCAGAATACAACAATGACTTATAACGCTGTCCTATAGTCAGAATACAACAATGACTTATAACGCTGTCCTGCAGTCAGAATACAACAATGACTTATAACGCTGTCCTGCAGTCAGAATACAACAATGACTTATAACACTGTCCTGCAGTCAGAATACAACAATGACTTATAACACTGTCCTATAGTCAGAATACAACAATGACTTATAACGCTGTCCTATAGTCAGAATACAACAATGACTTATAACGCTGTCCTATAGTCAGAATACAACAATGACTTATAACGCTGTCCTGCAGTCAGAATACAACAATGACTTATAACACTGTCCTATAGTCAGAATACAACAATGACTTATAACGCTGTCCTGCAGTCAGAATACAACAATGATTTATAACGCTGTCCTATAGTCAGAATACAACAATGACTTATAACACTGTCCTGCAGTCAGAATACAACAATGATTTATAACGCTGTCCTATAGTCAGAATACAACAATGACTTATAACGCTGTCCTGCAGTCAGAATACAACAATGACTTATAACACTGTCCTATAGTCAGAATACAACAATGACTTATAATGCTGTCCTGTAGTCAGAATACAACAATGACTTATAACGCTGTCCTATAGTCAGAATACAACAATGACTTATAACGCTGTCCTATAGTCAGAATACAACAATGACTTATAACGCTGTCCTGCAGTCAGAATACAACAATGACTTATAACACTGTCCTGCAGTCAGAATACAACAATGACTTACAACGCTGTCCTATAGTCAGAATACAACAATGACTTATAACGCTGTCATGCAGTCAGAATACAACAATGACTTATAACACTGTCCTGCAGTCAGAATACAACAATGACTTATAACGCTGTCCTATAGTCAGAATACAACAATGACTTATAACACTGTCCTGCAGTCAGAATACAACAATGACTTACAACGCTGTCCTATAGTCAGAATACAACAATGACTTATAACGCTGTCCTATAGTCAGAATACAACAATGACTTATAACACTGTCCTGCAGTCAGAATACAACAATGACTTATAACACTGTCCTGCAGTCAGAATACAACAATGACTTATAACACTGTCCTATAGTCAGAATACAACAATGACTTATAACGCTGTCCTATAGTCAGAATACAACAATGACTTATAACACTGTCCTGCAGTCAGAATACAACAATGACTTACAACGCTGTCCTATAGTCAGAATACAACAATGACTTATAACGCTGTCCTATAGTCAGAATACAACAATGACTTATAACGCTGTCCTATAGTCAGAATACAACAATGACTTATAACACTGTCCTATAGTCAGAATACAACAATGACTTATAACGCTGTCCTATAGTCAGAATACAACAATGACTTATAACACTGTCCTGCAGTCAGAATACAACAATGACTTACAACGCTGTCCTATAGTCAGAATACAACAATGACTTATAACGCTGTCCTATAGTCAGAATACAACAATGACTTATAACGCTGTCCTATAGTCAGAATACAACAATGACTTATAACACTGTCCTATAGTCAGAATACAACAATGACTTATAACGCTGTCCTATAGTCAGAATACAACAATGACTTATAACGCTGTCCTATAGTCAGAATACAACAATGACTTATAACACTGTCCTGCAGTCAGAATACAACAATGACTTATAACACTGTCCTATAGTCAGAATACAACAATGACTTATAACACTGTCTTGCAGTCAGAATACAACAATGACTTATAACACTGTCCTATAGTCAGAATACAACAATGACTTATAACACTGTCCTGCAGTCAGAATACAACAATGACTGACAGAGAGACTGCAAGACAGAGAGAAAAGGAATTTATTGTCATTCCTACCACAGAGTAGACATATTGTCATTCCTACCACAGAGTAGACATATTGTCATTCCTACCACAGAGTAGACATATTGTCATTCCTACCACAGAGTAGACATATTGTCATTCCTACCACAGAGTAGACATATTGTCATTCCTACCACAGAGTAGACATATTGTCATTCCTACCACAGAGTAGACATATTGTCATTCCTACCACAGAGTAGACATATTGCCATTCCTACCACAGAGTAGACATATTGCCATTCCTACCACAGAGCAGACATATTTTCATTCCTACCACAAAGTAGACATATTGTCATTCCTACCACAGAGTAGACATATTGCCATTCCTACCACAGAGTAGACATATTGCCATTCCTACCACAGAGCAGACATATTGTCATTCCTACCACAGAGTAGACATATTGTCATTCCTGTGGCGTAGCAGCAGCAGCATCCATACAGGACAGGGTCATCTGTCTCCATTTTCTCTTCCTGTCTCCAACGCCAGCTCAGCTTTAATCAATCTAATTAGTCAACCACCACAAAAACACTCCCTGTCTACCCCCTTCCCCTGAGGTAGTTAAGGGTATAGAGGGAAGGGGTAGAGAGGGGTATAGAGGGAAGGGGTAGAGGGGGTATAGAGGGAAGGGGTAGAGAGGGGTATAGAGGTAAGGGGTAGAGAGGGGTATAGAGGTAAGGGGTAGAGGGGGTATAGAGGGAAGGGGTAGAGAGGGGTATAGAGGGAAGGGGTAGAGAGGGGTATAGAGGTAAGGGGTAGAGAGGGGTATAGAGGTAAGGGGTAGAGGGGGTATAGAGGTAAGGGGTAGAGAGGGGTATAGAGGTAAGGGGTAGAGAGGGGTATAGAGGTAAGGGGTAGAGAGGAGGATAGAGGGACGGGGTAGAGAGGGGTATAGAGGGAAGGGGTAGAGGGGGTATAGAGGTAAGGGGTAGAGAGGGGTATAGAGGGAAGGGGTAGAGAGGAGGATAGAGGGACGGGGTAGAGAGGGGTATAGAGGGAAGGGGTAGAGAGGGGTATAGAGGTAAGGGGTAGAGAGGAGGATAGAGGGACGGGGTAGAGAGGGGTATAGAGGGAAGGGGTAGAGGGGGTATAGAGGTAAGGGGTAGAGAGGGGTATAGAGGTAAGGGGTAGAGGGGGTATAGAGGTAAGGGGTAGAGAGGAGGATAGAGGGACGGGGTAGAGAGGGGTATAGAGGGACGGGGTAGAGAGGGGTATAGAGGTAAGGGGTAGAGAGGGGTATAGAGGGAAGGGGTAGAGAGGGGTATAGAGGGAAGGGGTAGAGAGGAGGATAGAGGGACGGGGTAGAGAGGGGTATAGAGGGAAGGGGTAGAGAGGGGTATAGAGGGACGGGGTAGAGAGGGGTATAGAGGGAAGGGGTAGAGAGGAGGATAGAGGGACGGGGTAGAGAGGGGTATAGAGGGAAGGGGTAGAGAGGGGTATAGAGGTAAGGGGTAGAGGGGGTATAGAGGGACGGGGTAGAGAGGGGTATAGAGGTAAGGGGTAGAGAGGAGGATAGAGGTAAGGGGTAGAGAGGAGGATAGAGGGACGGGGTAGAGAGGGGTATAGAGGGAAGGGGTAGAGAGGGGTATAGAGGTAAGGGGTAGAGGGGGTATAGAGGGAAGGGGTAGAGAGGGGTATAGAGGGAAGGGGTAGAGAGGGGTATAGAGGGAAGGGGTAGAGAGGGGTATAGAGGTAAGGGGTAGAGGGGGTATAGAGGGAAGGGGTAGAGAGGGGTATAGAGGGAAGGGGTAGAGAGGGGTATAGAGGTAAGGGGTAGAGAGGGGTATAGAGGGAAGGGGTAGAGAGGGGTATAGAGGGAAGGGGTAGAGAGGAGGATAGAGGGACGGGGTAGAGAGGGGTATAGAGGGAAGGGGTAGAGAGGAGGATAGAGGGACGGGGTAGAGAGGGGTATAGAGGTAAGGGGTAGAGAGGGGTATAGAGGGACGGGGTAGAGAGGGGTATAGAGGTAAGGGGTAGAGAGGAGGATAGAGGGACGGGGTAGAGAGGGGTATAGAGGGAAGGGGTAGAGAGGAGGATAGAGGGACGGGGTAGAGAGGGGTATAGAGGGAAGGGGTAGAGAGGAGGATAGAGGGACGGGGTAGAGAGGGGTATAGAGGGACGGGGTAGAGAGGGGTATAGAGGTAAGGGGTAGAGAGGAGGATAGAGGGACGGGGTAGAGAGGGGTATAGAGGGAAGGGGTAGAGAGGGGTATAGAGGTAAGGGGTAGAGAGGGGTATAGAGGGACGGGGTAGA
This sequence comes from Salvelinus namaycush, assembly GCF_016432855.1. Taxonomy (NCBI): domain Eukaryota; kingdom Metazoa; phylum Chordata; class Actinopteri; order Salmoniformes; family Salmonidae; genus Salvelinus; species Salvelinus namaycush. The sequence goes on from NC_052309.1 coordinate 97,852,098, forward strand.
GAGGGGTATAGAGGGAAGGGGTAGAGAGGAGGATAGAGGGACGGGGTAGAGAGGGGTATAGAGGGAAGGGGTAGAGAGGGGTATAGAGGGAAGGGGTAGAGAGGGGTATAGAGGGACGGGGTAGAGAGGGGTATAGAGGGACGGGGTAGAGAGGGGTATAGAGGGAAGGGGTATGAAGGGGTATAAAGGGAAGGGGTAGAGAGGGGTATAGAGGGAAGGGGTAGAGAGGGGTATAGAGGGAAGGGGTAGAGAGGGGTATAGAGGGACGGGGTAGAGAGGGGTATAGAGGTAAGGGGTAGAGAGGAGGATAGAGGGACGGGGTAGAGAGGGGTATAGAGGGACGGGGTAGAGAGGGGTATAGAGGTAAGGGGTAGAGAGGAGGATAGAGGGACGGGGTAGAGAGGGGTATAGAGGGAAGGGGTAGAGAGGAGGATAGAGGGACGGGGTAGAGAGGGGTATAGAGGGAAGGGGTAGAGAGGAGGATAGAGGGACGGGGTAGAGAGGGGTATAGAGGGACGGGGTAGAGAGGGGTATAGAGGTAAGGGGTAGAGAGGAGGATAGAGGGACGGGGTAGAGAGGGGTATAGAGGGAAGGGGTAGAGAGGGGTATAGAGGTAAGGGGTAGAGAGGGGTATAGAGGGACGGGGTAGAGAGGGGTATAGAGGGAAGGGGTAGAGAGGAGGATAGAGGGACGGGGTAGAGAGGGGTATAGAGGGAAGGGGTAGAGAGGGGTATAGAGGGAAGGGGTAGAGAGGGGTATAGAGGGACGGGGTAGAGAGGGGTATAGAGGGACGGGGTAGAGAGGGGTATAGAGGGAAGGGGTATGAAGGGGTATAAAGGGAAGGGGTAGAGAGGGGTATAGAGGGAAGGGGTAGAGAGGGGTATAGAGGGAAGGGGTAGAGAGGGGTATAGAGGGACGGGGTAGAGAGGGGTATAGAGGGACGGGGTAGAGAGGGGTATAGAGGGAAGGGGTATGAAGGGGTATAAAGGGAAGGGGTATAGAGGGGTATAGAGGGAAGGGGTAGAGAGGGGTATAGAGGGAAGGGGTAGAGAGGGGTATAGAGGGAAGGGGTATGAAGGGGTATAAAGGGAAGGGGTAGAGACGGTTAAAGTGTTGCCCAGCATGAAAAGACAAGAGGTCTATGAATTCTGTACATCTCTTCCACAATCCTCTCTCTCTGACAACGGCACCCTGATTAAAACAGCAGAATCTCTGCTTCAGGACTTCTTAGTTTAACGATAGGACAGCTTTGGAGTGGGCTGGTTACTAATTAAACACAAGCAATCAAGTAGCATCTTAGCGGTGGAAAAGGTAGCACCTTAGTGGTGAAAGTGGGGAGTGTGTCTGTGTGTGTACGCATGCTACAGTATGTCTATATCTCTAAAATATGTCTAGCCTCTGTCAAGTCTAGAAAGTAATCCAACTAGGCCACCCTACTGTCTGTTCAGAGATGGGGAAATACAAATGCCACATTCTGCATTCACACACACGCTCCTCTCTCTTTCCTTCCATCTCATGTACTTAGAAGAGGAGAACAGCTTCATCCTCAACCCTGGCCAGTGTCCTGCCTCCCTGCCTCTCCTCCAGGATCAGACCTGAATGGTTGTTCAGCTCAGCTGTATAACTGCTGTAAGTCTGGTGTGTGTAGAGAAGAGAACATGGAGCGTTGTTTTAACTGGTCCCCCAGGCAGGACCCAATATGGCCATTAAACATGAAAGTTACTCAGCAGGCTAAACAGACAGCTAATTAGAGACGTGTCCCTCAGGGGCCCCAGGCCTTATATGTTTACTGGGAGAAGAAAGAGAGAAGAACTCCCCAAGGTTAGGTTTATAGTAGCTTACCTTCAAGAGCTATGGCTCTTACCTCTTTCTTTAATGGCAGCACTCACTTTCTCTCGTTGTGAGCCTCTTTCTTTAATGGCAGCGCTCACTTTCTCTCGTTGTGAGCCTCTTTCTTTAATGGCAGCACTCACTTTCTCTCGTTGTGAGCCTCTTTCCTTAATGGCAGCACTCACTTTCTCTCGTTGTGAGCCTCTTTCTTTAATGGCAGCACTCACTTTCCCTCGTTGTGAGCCTCTTTCTTTAATGGCAGCACTCACTTTCTCTCGTTGTGAGCCTCTTTCCTTAATGGCAGCACTCACTTTCTCTCACTGTGAGCCTCTTTCTTTAATGGCAGCACTCACTTTCTCTCGTTGTGAGCCTCTTTCTCGATCTACCTCTCCTTTCTTCTTTTCAATTAACACACTGGTCTGCCTTTCCTCCATCTCGTTGACTCTCTCTCTCTCTCTCTCTCTCTCTCTCTCTCTCTCTCTCTCTCTCTCTCTCTCTCTCTCTCTCTCTCTCTCTCTCTCTCTCTCTCTATCTCATCCCCCCCTCTGCCTCCCCCCCTCCCTCTTCAGATCTGTTCATCAGGGGAGTATGATTGCTTATTGTATGCTAATCTGGCCAGCCTAAACAAAAGCCATTTAATATGAGTGGGATAAATGGTAATTTGATGACTTAGTAAACCAATGAGAATTCCCCAATGGCTGGGGGGGGGGGGGGGACTCCACTGTTATGATCTGGATGTGGATGTCTGGATATCTGTGGGAGTGTGTCTGTGTGTGATCTGAGGTGAGGAGGGGAGAGGAAAAAGGAGAAGGAGAAGGGAAAGAGATGCAAGAGAGGACATGAGAAAGGGGAAACATCTAACAAGCCAGATACTGCTGCTTCCCAATCCCACTCTTCCCATCTCTAATCCCACAGTAACCAAACTGGAAAATCCTCTCTTGATCCTTTCTAGATTCCCACAATCCTGATAAATCCACAGCTGAACTTGATCAGAACTTTAAAGCATATTAAATGTTTTGTGTCTGGGTGGAAATGTTCTCACCTGAGACTCATTGTGCCCAGGGGTTTATGGGTGAGCATTGGGATCTCTCTGGTAGTTGAAAGATTTTCAACGTCCACACATATTGTTGACTAGATGAAGCACTGTAACAGATTGCTAATGGGACTGAATAGACTGTGAATAGACTGGGCCTCTTCCATGCCACACGACTGTGTTAACCCGCTCAGCGAAAGACATTAGCTATGGGGGAGCTAACGCAAGTCTTCAGGTCTCAGGCAAGATTACTTATCTAATAAGCATTGTTCACCAACCACCTCCGTTACACTAATGCCAAATTAGTCATCCACATTTTCACTATGACTTTCTTTTCTATGGCTCTCTTTTCTCTCCGAAAGGGTCCTAAATTCAGGGTCCCACTTTAAAGGAAACATAACTTTTAAGGCTTAAAGAAGCCTTTATGAAACCTTTATCAGGGCTATATAAATAGAAGCTACAGGTTGTCAACTCCATCTCTCTTGTTCTCTGAAGCACACTTGGGTTCATTCATCTCCATTTTCCTTTACAGCAGCATTCTACCCTGTTGCTCCTCTTTGAACTCAAGCCTCCTCGTTCATTAATGAAAGACAAGCATCAAGCAATGTGGGGCATGAATTAAAACACCTCCACTGTTCTGATGCCCCCCCCCCCCCCCCCCCCCACCCCCCCTTGCATTTAAAAGCAGTGGATTGGTGGCGTAGACATGGGGTAGAGGGAAGTTTTCACCATGTCCTACACCAGTCCATTATTGTTAAATCCCGGAGGGGGTGTGAACAGAGATTTCAACGAGCTGTGTACATGACTGAGCATCTACAGACACCAGATTCCCACTATATGAGTACAGCATGGTAGTTGGACTCGGTACAGGCATGGATCAAATGATATTATTATTGCAGTTACAAACGGTTCAGTCTCTTTCTCTCTCTGTGTGTTTGTGAAGGTAGCCATCCATCAGAGGGTATTGTCTGCCAGGGTCTAATCTAGTTGCTCTGCAGTAGCAGCAGAGTAATGGTTGCTGTGTTAAGATTGGCTGTCCCTACTCCCTGCAGCACATATGGGTGAGTGTCAGGCCCCATGAGAGATAACGCACACACACACACACTTTGGCACAAGCACACACACACACACACACAGTTCAGTTTGATCCCTCCAGAAGGACACCTATAAAAACAGACAGGGACAAAAATATAAAAACACTCAAATGTCTGGATAAAGACAGAATCCACTTTTCCTTGTTTATTTTCACTTTTGTTTATTATCTACTTCACTTGCTTTGGCAATGTTAACATGTGTTTCCCATGCCAATAAAGCCCTTGAATTGAATTGAAATAGAAATAGAGGGAGGCTGACTGGGTGGGTTGAAATCACCTTGCGCAGAGAGCAGTGTAATTTGCATGGTGCATAATCTCCAAGGCTTTGCCATGCAAATGAGCTGGAAAGCAGAGATGAGAGAGATGGGCAGGAGGGAAGAGATAGAGAGATGGAGAGAGGAAGCAGAGAAGAGGGAGAGGGGGAGAAAGGGAGACATAGACAGAGAGAAAAGGGGGGTAGAGAGAGAAGTGGAGACTTCGGGAATGGATGGCTGTCAGAGGAGGATTTATTCGTGGACAGCCAGGTGGCACAGATCCAGTAAATCACTTAACACCACCAGACACTTCCAATCCAAGTTACAGAGCCCCGACTGAGAGCTCTACCAGTCTACCAATCAAGACCCTCAGAGTTACAGAGCCCAGACAGAGCTCTACCAGTCTACCAATCAAGACCCTCAGAGTTACAGAGCCCAGACAGAGCTCTACCAGTCTACCAATCAAGACCCTCAGAGTTACAGAGCCCCGACTGAGAGCTCTACCAGTCGTCCAATCAAGACCCTCAGAGTTACAGAGTTGGAATACAAACTGTTTCAGGGACACATAAGTCTGTGTTTCACAGGCAACCCAAGTCTGATCTTTTTTTAACGAAGTCTGATCTTTTGACAAATCAGAACAGCTTTTTTTGTTTTGACAATTGGGCAAAAGATCAGAATTGTGCTGCCCGTGTAAAGTAGAGTATATGGCCCTGATATAATCCTTTACCCTCCTTTCTTGGATTGCTTCAACCTTCCACCCACACACTGTGGAAATACCTCTTTCTGATCTGAGAGAATGAGGGTTTTCCACATGCACGCACACACATGCCCACACAGATCAGGCCTTCACCAAAAGCTCTAGAAAGCCTCTCTATTGTTGAGATTGAGAACATTAACAAGTGAAATTCAATACAGCTTCATAGCTTTCTAGGAATCAGGAAACATATTGCTCCTGAGAAATATTCAATATATATCATATATGTTGTGGTGCTCCTTATATATCAGGAGACTAGTGGGTTAATAATATACACTGAGTATACCAAACATTTACAACACCTTCTCTTTCCATGACATAGACTGAACAGGTGAAAGCTCTGATCCCTTATTGATGTCAATTGTTAAATCCACTTCAATCAGTGTAGATGAAGTTCCCACCTGGACAAAAGGAACACCTATGTGAGAATGCTGTTCATTGGCTACAGCTCAGCGTTCAACACCATAGTGCCCACAAAGCTCACTTTGTGGGCACTAAGCTAAGGACCCTAGGACTAAACACCCCCCTCTGCAACTGGATCCTGGACTTCCTAACGGGCCGCCCCCAGGTGGTAAGGGTAGGCAACAACACGTCTGCCACGCTGATCCTCAGGGGTGCGTGTTTAGTCCCCTCCTGTACTCCTTGTTCACCCACGACTGCATGGCAAAACATGACTCCAACGCCATCATTAAGTTTGCTGTCGACACAGCGCCTGATTACCAACAACGATGAGACGGCCTACAGGGAGGAGGTCAGAGACCTGGTAGTGTGGTGCCAGGACAACAACCTCTCCCTCAATGTGAGAAAGACAAAGGAGCTGATTGTGGACTACAGGAAAAGGCAGGCCGAACAGGCTCCCATTCTCATCAACGGGGCTGTAGTGGAGCGGGTCGAGAGTTTTAAGTTCCTTGGTGTCCACATCACCAACTAACTATCATGGTCCAAACACACCAAGACAGTTGTAAAGAGGGCACAACAACACCTTTCCCCCCTCAGGAGACTGAAAAGGTTTGGCATGGGTCCCCAGATCCTCAAAAAGTTCTACAGCTGCACCACCCTGACCGGTTGAATCACCACCTGGTATGGCAACTGCTCAGCATCTGACTGTAAGGCGCTACAAAGGGTAGTGCGTACGGCCCAGTACATCACTGGGGCCAAAATTCCTGCCATCCAGGACCTATATACTAGGCGGTGTCAGAGGAGGGCCCCAAAAATGGTCAAAGAGTCCAGTCACCCAAGTCATAGACTGTTCTCTCTGCTACTGCACGTTACCGGAGTGCCAAGTGTAGAACCAAAAGGTTCCTTAACAGCTTATACCCCCAAGCCATAAGAATGCTAAACAATTAATGAAATGGTCCCCCCCCCATTTGTTTTTACACTGCTGCTACTCGCTGTTTATTATCTATGCATAGTCACTTTACCCCTACCTACATGTACAAATTACCTCGACTAACCTGTACCCCCCCACATTGACTTGGTACTGGTACCCACTATATAGCCTCGTTATTGTAATTTTATTGTGTTACTTTTTATTATTTTTTACTTTAGTTTATTTGGTAAATGTTTTCTTAACTCTTCTTGAGCTGCACTGTTGGTTAAGGGCTTGTAAGTAAGCATTTCACAGTAAGGTCTACACCTGTTGTATTTGGTGCATGTGACAAATAAAGTTTGATTTGATTTTTTAGCCTTGAGACAATTGAGACATGGATTATGTATATGTGCCATTCAGAGGGTGAATGGGCAAGACAAAATATTTAAGTGCCTTTGAATGGGGTATGGTAGTAGACACACCGGTTTGAGTGTGTCAAGAACTGCAACACCGCTGGGTTTTTCACGCTCAACAGTTTCCTGTGTGTATCAAGAATGATCCACCACCCAAAGGACATCCCGCCAACTTCACACAACTGAGTCAACATGGGCCAGCATCCCTGTGGAACGCTTTCGACACCCTGCAGAGTCCATACTCTGACGAATTGAGGCTGTTCTGAGGGCAAGGGGGGGGGAGGGGGGGGTTCTTAATGTTTGTTATTCTCAGTGTATATTATATGATGTACTGCTCCTTATGTATCAGGAGACTAGTGGGTTAACTATATGGGTCAAATCAATCCTGGAAGGTTTCCTAGAGAGACTCAGGACCAACGCCGACACAAACACACAGCAGGGGGAACTAGAAAAGAAAGACAATTAAACGTGTAGAGGAGAGTAAACAGAGGACAGAGATAGAGGAGACACAAACATACAGTAATTGAACTCAGAGAGCAGCATTTACCAAGGGACATAACTCTCCTATTCTCCTTTTAATAAACAGCAAGTCTCTGCAGGCTACAGTGGGGCTGCCTTTCTAGTTTAATATCAGGTCGCTAAAGCTGCTTGACAGATCCCAGGAGAGGAAGGAGGGAGGTAGGGAGAGAGAGGAGGAAAGAGAGAGGGACAGATGGGGGGGGGGGGGGGGGGTGAGAGGGAGAGAGGAGATTCAGAGAGAGAGAGAAAGAGAGCGTCAGACGCAGAGAGAAAGAGATGGAGAGAGTCACAGGAGATTGAAAGAAGAGAGCGCAACAGAGCGGCCCATCAGAAAATTCAGTTGAAGATTAAATTAAGTCCCAGTAAAAAAGTCTTAATCTTCTGAACATTCAGATATCATTAAGGCCTAGAGGGGGGCAGCAGAGTTCAGTGCTGTCCCCAATCAATACTTGTATTACCGGAATAATTGAATATACTGGGGTTCCTGTTAGTGGAATTAAATAATTCTTCTAATGTACTCATTAATTAATTTCAATCTGTCTATTTATAAGAATTTGTAAGATAATTATTAACATAAAATAGACAGGATACAGTCTAATCAAAATTTAGATAATAGTGTTTATTCTCGGAGCACGCTAACATTTGATCATAAACACAGGTTTATATACAAGATATGATGTCATAGGTTACAAAATAAGTCTCATTGTCCTGTCAAATAGAAAACAGGTTCAAAAGTTCATTCCAACTTCACAGGGCACTCACATGACACACCATATAATCATTTATCCTGAAGGCTCACTATAATTTATTACCACTTTAGCAGACAACTCAAGATAATGGAAGACCTAAAAAGTTTATCTAAACACCTCAGGGCTAAGTTGGGTCAGTTCAACCATAGTTTAACGACCCTTTCTGCTTATTTTATGACCCACAACACAAATCTCTTTTCACCAGGCATGCAGAGTTCAATTTGTTATAGTTTTATCTAAAGCTAGAATTTGTTTTAACTATTTATTAACAAAATTCCTAACAGTTCCATATCACACCATTTATTACAATAGTGTAGAATGTCATTCCTGACAGACTGTCTCTTTTCATTAGGAGAGGATGCACATGGATGTACCCTGGAAATATACTGAAATAACTGAAAATACACCGCAATAACTGAAAATACACGTCATCAAATCCCATATACTATTTCATTGGGCGGTAGGTAGGTCTTTGATTATTGCTCAATAGCTTACCTTTGTGTTCAAGGTGGTCTCTCTGTCCTCAGTGGCTTTGTAGACCCCTGATGGCAGTTCCATAGCCTGCAGATCAGACAGGAGGAGAACTGAAGCAATCAACCAGTTGGTTCCAGAATAATACATTCATAGCATCTCTGTAGGTACATATCTATGACTATTTAAAAATATATATTTTGATTGAAAGTTCCTATTTTGAATAGATGTTTTGATTGAAGATGAATATTACTTCCTTGATTCATTTTCAATGATCCACAATTCAAGCTCAAACAAACAGATGACACGTGTAAATGAAGTGTATGCACGTGACAACAAAACACTCACAACCCCTGCTCACTTACTGTAGGCTACAGCACTGTCTCTTTGGCGTTATTGTACTAAAAAGCATTCAAATGTAAATGCTAAATGTTCTGATTGATTCACCCCCAACATCTGCCTGGATACCATATCTCCATGGAGACCATGAGAACACCTTTCCACCATGTTTGTTTGTCCAATGAGTTTGTTTTCCTGTTTATGCCTGAATGACAGAGGCTATACATGCACCATTACCAGAGTGCTAGAAGAAATGGTGCAACACCACAGTACATAGAACGAAAGGGTTCCATGCAAAGCACCATTATTTCACCAGTGTAGCCGACACAATGTGGCAGTGGAACAGAAGCATGCTCTCTCTGCTGCTGAGGTAAGAATCACAGTGGAGAAATAACAACACTTCGGGAACAAAGATTGTAAATGGCAGGGAAAAGATGATGGTGTGAGAATGGTGTGTGTGTGTGGTGGTGGGAATGTGAGCAGGTAAGCGTGTGTGTGTGTGTGTCAGTGGAGGCTCCGCAGAAGAGGAAGGGGAGGACCATCCTACTCAGTGAATACAAATAAAATTTTAAAAATGTACATAAAAAAAATCATTTTTAGATAGAACTATACTAAAAATATACACATCACCGAATACCTGATTAAAGCACACTGTTTTACAATGGTCTACAGTAGCTTCAACAGAACGCTCTTCGGTAGCACTGTGGTGTAGCCGGAGGACAGCTAGTTTCCGTCCTCCTCGTGCTCCTCACCTCCTTCCATTAACCTACAAGGTAATTATGACAACTTCCAGAGGACGTCCTCCAACCAATCAAAGCTTTTGCAGTATGAACTTACATGTTGTCCATCCAATCAAAGGATCAGAGAATTAACCTAGTACTAAGCATGTGTGATTTAGAATGTGGTTCAGACTCATAGACATCACCCCGTCCCCAATCCCTCTTTCTCCTCTCCTTTGCGCCCCCCCCCCCCCCCCCCATCCCAAACCTATTTTACAATCATCTGAGAGTCATGCTTGAGTAGCACACAGCCAGATGACTGCTTTCAAATAAACCAGACCTGATTGAGTACATCAAGCCATTTTAAAATCCTTATCAATCTGACTGGCGGCCGCTGCAGGGTATGAGAAGAGGGTTCAGGAGTGTGTGTTTGTGTATGTGGTGAGGGTGTGCAGAAATATGACTGTGCCTCGTTGCAACGCCTGGAGTCCATGTCTATAAGGCCTGGGCATTATTCAAAATCCCCTTTTCTCTAATCTCTGATAGGATTTACAATCTGTCAAGATTCTCCATGTGGAAAACACCAGCCTAGCATTACATTTACATTTAAGTCATTTAGCAGACGCTCTTATCCAGAGCGACTTACAAATTGGTGCATTCACCTTATGATATCCAGTGGAACAACCACTTTACAATAGTGCATCTAACTCTTTTAAGGGGGAGGGGGGGGTTAGAAGGATTACTTTATCCTATCCTAGGTATTCCTTAAAGAGGTGGGGTTTCAGGTGTCTCCGGAAGGTGGTGATTGACTCCGCTGACCTGGCGTCGTGAGGGAGTTTGTTCCACCATTGGGGTGCCAGAGCAGCGAACAGTTTTGACTGGGCTGAGCGGGAACTGTACTTCCTCAGAGGTAGGGAGGCGAGCAGGCCAGAGGTGGATGAACGCAGTGCCCTTGTTTGGGTGTAGGGCCTGATCAGAGCCTGAAGGTACGGAGGTGCCGTTCCCCTCACAGCTCCGTAGGCAAGCACCATGGTCTTGTAGCGGATGCGAGCTTCAACTGGAAGCCAGTGGAGAGAGCGGAGGAGCGGGGTGACGTGAGAGAACTTGGGAAGGTTGAACACCAGACGGGCTGCGGCGTTCTGGATGAGTTGTAGGGGTTTAATAGCACAGGCAGGGAGCCCAGCCAACAGCGAGTTGCAGTAATCCAGACGGGAGATGACAAGTGCCTGGATTAGGACCTGCGCCGCTTCCTGTGTGAGGCAGGGTCGTACTCTGCGAATGTTGTAGAGCATGAACCTACAGGAACGGGTCACCGCCTTGATGTGAGTTGAGAACGACAGGGTGTTGTCCAGGATCACGCCAAGGTTCTTAGCACTCTGGGAGGAGGACACAATGGAGTTGTCAACCGTGATGGCGAGATCATGGAACGGGCAGTCCTTCCCCGGGAGGAAGAGCAGCTCCGTCTTGCCGAGGTTCAGCTTGAGGTGGTGATCCGTCATCCACACTGATATGTCTGCCAGACATGCAGAGATGCGATTCGCCACCTGGTTATCAGAGGGGGGAAAGGAGAAGATTAATTGTGTGTCGTCTGCATAGCAATGATAGGAGAGACCATGTGAGGATATGACAGAGCCAAGTGACTTGGTGTATAGCGAGAATAGGAGAGGGCCTAGAACAGAGCCCTGGGGGACACCAGTGGTGAGAGCACGTGGTGCGGAGACAGATTCTCGCCACGCCACCTGGTAGGAGCGACCTGTCAGGTAGGACGCAATCCAAGCGTGGGCCGCGCCGGAGATGCCCAGCTCGGAGAGGGTGGAGAGGAGGATCTGATGGTTCACAGTATCAAAGGCAGCCGATAGGTCTAGAAGGATGAGAGCAGAGGAGAGAGAGTTAGCTTTAGCAGTGCGGAGCGCCTCCGTGACACAGAGAAGAGCAGTCTCAGTTGAATGACTAGTCTTGAAACCTGACTGATTTGGATCAAGAAGGTCATTCTGAGAGAGATAGCAGGAGAGCTGGCCAAGGACGGCACGTTCAAGAGTTTTGGAGAGAAAAGAAAGAAGGGATACTGGTCTGTAGTTGTTGACATCGGAGGGATCGAGTGTAGGTTTTTTCAGAAGGGGTGCATGTCCCCTTTAAAGAAACACGAGTAGATTTTCCTCATGGAGTCACAGATAGGATCTACAGCTCAACATTAAATTCACTGTGCAGGAAACACACATATGCAGGCAGGTAGGCACTCACGTCACACTCCTCCATCACCCACCTGGAGAGTACGACCCCCCGCCACACTCCTCCATCACCCACCTGGAGAGTACGACCCCCTGTCACACTCCCATTTCACCCTCCTGGAGAGTACGACCCCGTCACACTCCTGCATCACCCACCTGGAGAGTACGACCCCCGTCACACTCCTCCATCACCCACCTGGAGAGTACGACCCCCGTCACACTCCTCCATCACCCACCTGGAGAGTACTACACCCGCGACACTTCTGCATCACCCACCTGGAGAGTACTACACCCGTCACACTTCCCCATCACCCACCCGGAGAGTACGACCCCCGTCACACTCCTCCATCACCCACCTGGAGAGTACAACCCCCCGTCACACTCCTCCATCACCCACCTGGAGAGTACGACCCCCGTCACACTTCCCCATCACCCACCTGGAGAGTACGACCCCCCGTCACACTTCCCCATCACCCACCTGGAGAGTACGACCCCCCGTCACACTTCCCCATCACCCACCTGGAGAGTACGACCCCCATCACACTCCTCCATCACCCACCTGGAGAGTACGACCCCCCGTCACACTCCTCCATCACCCACCTGGAGAGTACGACCCCCGTCACACTTCCCCATCACCCACCTGGAGAGTACGACCCCCCGTCACACTTCCCAATCACCCACCTGGAAAATACGACCCCTGTCACACTTCCCCATCACCCACCTGGAGAGTACTACACCCTGTCACACTTCCCCATCCCTCAGTGACCTGAGGGTGCCAGCGTAGTTTAGTATTTCGCAAACCAACCGGTCCTTAGGACCCCCAGCCGTACCACATACTGCATTGATCTGTTTGCGTAATTATTTCCATGTTTGATATGACAAGGAGTTGATAGCACAAACAGGGACAGGGCTACATTGATCTATTCCATTTCCAAAACCAGCACGCCTGATTAAATTAGTTGTGATTAGTGGGGAAAAACCCTGCCTCAGTGGTACAAGCAGGGGAGAACAGACTGCCCGCTTGCATTGAGGATTTCAAGTGAAAGGCTGACCGCAGTATTGCAGGCATTGTATTGCAGGCAGCACTGAGCTAGCCTGCAACGTCACTTCCTAGAGTAGCTCAAACTGTGCTGGCAATGTTTCCAAAAACTCCATGTAGCAAGACTCCTTCATGTTGCAAGATGGCAACACAATGAAATGACACTTCCTGATCATCAAATGCGCAACTGAGCATTCTCATAGGAAACAATGGGGTGATGTCATCGATGGCTTTTTCAAAGTTTATGGCACAAACCCTAGGTAAAACAAGTCAAATATACAATGTTCACCATCCTACATGTTTCTGCAAACTGTACTTTCACACACCCATATATGCATGATTAAACACACATATACACACATAACATTACTACAGACACACACACACACACCGTCTCCCTCCCCATCGTCCCCCTAAAGGCGGCGTCTGATTGGTTTAATTACTCACAGTGATCAGCCTGATGAGAAACCATCATAACGGGGAGAACGAAAAACACCTCTCTTTCTCTCTCTGTGTTTACAGTAACTGTGTCTACAGTATCTCTTTCCTTCCTTTCTAGATTTCTGCTTCTCTTTCTCACAACAGTCTCTCTCTCTAGCTCCAGTGCTTTGTGATAACTGGTGTGCCCGCACGATGTAAAAGCATCACTCTCTCTCAGCCTCCCTCCTCCGTGACCATACAGACTGGCATTGTTCTATCCCCCTGAAGGAGTACCCCTCGCCCCAAAAGTGACCCTGTACGACCTCCGTTATCACCCCAAATTCCCCCCCATTCTTTTCTTCTCCTAAACAGAGATCACCAACCGCTGATCGACAAACTTCTATCCTGCGCCAAATCTCTTCCTGTGAACACATCCATCCCTCTATCCCTGTTTCCGATCTAATTGACTTTACAGACGTCTTTTAATTAACAGAGGACCTGATTTACATACGTCTGGGTTCATTTGCATACAGCCAGGGGAGATTTGCATATGGCTGTAGCGCCCCTCCCCTTACATGTCTAAATACCTGACACAGAGCCAGGAGCAGAGAGGAATCTGACGTCAGAGGCTAGAGGGAGAGAGGGAGAAAGGAGACGGCAGGGAAGGAGGGAGAAAGATGGGGAGGAGGGGGGAAGAAAGGATGGAGGTAAGGTGGCTGAACAACAGCTAAACAATAGGGAGGAGAAGAAGCAGATGGTAGAGGAGGAGCTGGAGACAAATGGGTGACAAACACCTTGAGATGGGGGCATACACACACAAACATGTACACACACACACAAACAAGGCGAGTGTACAACTGGCACATAATACCTGCACAGATTTCGCCATCAAACACTAATTAACAGCGATAACAGGATAAAGAGATACATGCTAAATATTCGTATTCATCCTACAAACAGTCACTCATTGGAGACACATAGGCTCTGTGCAGATGAGCTGGGCGGGATCGGTAAATGAGACGCAGTAACGAGACACAGTAACCTAACAAAACGCGGTAACGAGATGCAGTAACCTAACGAGATGCAGTAGACTAACAAGATCCAGTAACGAGATGCAGTAACCTAATGAGATGCAGTAATGAGACCCCACAGACTAACGAGATGCAGTAACCTAACGAGATGCAGTAGACTAACAAGATCCAGTAACGAGATGCAGTAACCTAATGAGATGCAGTAATGAGACCCACAGACTAACGAGATGCAGTAACGAGATGCATGTATGGTAACCACGTTTGACTCCGTTCAATTGATTCCATTCCAGCCATTACATTGAGCCCGTCCTCATATAGCTCCTCCCACCAGCCTCCTCTTACATTTAGTGTAACTACATATCAACCACTGATGCTACAGCAAATGGGCTCTATATAGGGAAGTGCACTAGGGAATAGTGTTGATTTATCAAATGGTTTGTTTCATCTTGATAGACACATTCTGATCAGTCACAGGAGCCAGTCTGACCAATGACATTGAGAAATGGCACCCTATTCCCCATGAAGTGCACTACTTTTGACAACCAGTGCCCACTAAGAGGTGCCAGTCCGACCAATGACATTGAGAAATGGCACCCTATTCATTATGTGCACTACTTTTGTCTCTGCCCACTGTAATTCAGTTAATGAACCCCCCCCCCCCCCCCCCCCACGAAGCGTGACTGAGTCAGCCATTTTTTACTGTGCTGCACCTGCAATGTAATCTGGCATCACTTTGTGAAAGCTGTTAAAGTAGTGTGGCGAGGCATGTACAGCTGAAGTTGTAAATTTACATACACCTTAGCCAAATACATTTAAACTCAGTTTTTCATAATTCCTGACATTTAATCCTAGTAAAAATTCCCTGTTTTAGGTTAGTTAGGATTACCACTTAATTTTAAGAATGTGAAATGTCAGAATAATAGTAGAGAGAATGATTTATTTCAGCTTTTATTTCTTTCATCACATTCCCAGTGGGTCAGAAGTTAACATACACTCAATTAATATTTGGTAGCATTGCCTTTAAAAATTGTTTAACTTTGGTCAAACGTTTCAGGTAGCTTCCCACAATAAGTTGGGTGAATTTTGGCCCGTCCCTCCTGACAGAGCTGGTGTAACTCAGTCAGGTTTGTAGGCCTCCTTGCTCACACACGCTTTTTCAGTTCTGCCCACACATTTTCTATAGGATTGAGGTCAGGGCTTTGTGATGGCCACTCCAATGTCTTTAAGTCATTTTGCCACAACTTTGGAAGTATGCTTGGGGTCATTGTCCATTAGAAAGATTAATTTGCGACCAAGCTTTAACTTCCTGACTGATGTCTTGAGATGTTGCTTCAATATATCCACATAATTTTCCTGCCTCATGATGCCATCTATTTAGTGAAGTGCACCAGTCTCTCCTGCAGCAAAGCACCCCACAACATGATGCTGCCACCCCCGTGCTTCACGGTTGGGATGGTGTTCTTCGGCTTGCAAGCGTCCACCTTTTTCCTCCAAACATAACAATGGTCATTATGGCAAAACAGTTATATTTTTGTTTCATCAGACCAGAGGACATTTCTCCAAAAAGTACAATCTTTGTCCCCATGTTCTGTTGCAAACCGCAGTGGCTTCTTCCTTGCTGAGCGGCCTTTCAGGTTATGTCGATATAGGACTCGTTTTACTGTGGATGTAGATACTTTTGTACCTGTTTCCTCCAGCATCTTCACAAGGTGCTTTGCTGTTGTTCTGGGATTGATTTGCACTTTTCGCAACAAAGTACGTTCATCTCTATGCGTCTCCTTCCTGAGCAGTATGACGGCTGTGTGGTCCCATGGTGTTTATACTTGTTCATCTATACAAACAATAGTACACGTGGTACCTTCAGGCGTTTGGAATTGCTCCCAATGATGAACCAGACTTGTGGAGGTCTACAATTTTTTTTCTGAGGTCTTGGCTGATTTCTTTTGATTTTCCCATGATGTCAAGCAAAGAGGCACTGAGTTTGAAGGTAGGCCTTGAAATACATCCACAGGTACACCTCCAATTGACTCAAATGATGTCAATTAGCCTATCAGAAGCTTCTAAAGCCATGACATCATTTTCTGGAATTTTCCAAGCTGTTTAAAGGCACAGTCAACTTAGTGTATGTAAACTTCTGACCCACTGGAATTGTGATACAGTGAATTATAAGTGAAATAATCTGTCTGTAAACAATTGTTGGAAAAATGACAAATGTAGATGTCCTAACTGACTTGCCAAAACTATAGTTTGTTAACAAGAAATTTGTGGAGTGGTTGAAAAACTAGTTTTAATGACTCCAACCTAAGTATGTAAACTTCCAACTTCAACTGTACACAGCTGGCATGAACATGCAGCACTGACACATTGTCATACTGCTCTAACTAACCCATTATGCTGACTGCACCTATTCGATACACACAGATATTCACACACCAACCCTACTCACACTCTTCCCAGGCACATGAACCACATTCTGACCAGTAACCATTTTGACCAGTAACCAAGACAGACAGTTGTGCCGTTTAGGTTGCAAAATAGTTGGTTAGAGATTTTCGATGTACTGATTTCATGGCACATGGTTTATGAATTGACACACAAAATGACACTGGATTCAAAACGTAGAGTTTTTTAAATTTGAATGATTATACAAAATTCTTGCAACCAATAGAAGGTTATATAAACTCAGCAAAACAATAAATGTCCCTTTTACAGGACCCTGTCTTTCAAAGATAATTCGTAAAAATCAAAATAACTTCACAGTTCATTGTAAAGTGTTTAAACACTGTTTGCCATGCTTGTTCAATGAACCATAAACAATTAATGAACATGCACCTGTGGAACGGTCGTTAAGACACTAACAGCTTACAGACGGAAGGCAATTAAGGTCGCAGTTAGCCCGAGTTACACCAGGAACGCACAATCCCTCCATCATTGCTCTGACTGTCCGCAATAGGCTGAGAGAGGCTGGACTGAGGGCTTGTAGGCTTGTTATAAGGCAGGTCCTCACCAGACATCACTGGCAACCACGTTGCCTATGGGCACAAACCCACTGTCGCTGGACCAGACAGGACTGGCAAAAAGTGCTCTTCTCTGACTAGTCACGGTTTTGTCTCACCAGGAGTGATGGTCGGATTCTCGTTTATCGTCGAAGGAATGAGCATTACACCGAGGCCTGTACTCTGGAGCGGGATCGATTTGGAGGTGGAGGGTCCGTCATGGTCTGGGCCGGTGTGTCACAGCATCGTCAGACTGAGCTTGTTGTCATTACAGGCAATCTCAGCGCCGTGCATTACAGGGAAGACATCCTCCTCCCTCATGTGGTACCCTTCCTGCAGGCTCATCCTGACATGACCCTCCAGCATGACAATGCCACCAGCCATACTGCTCGTTCTGTGCGTGATTTCCTGCAAGACAGGAATGTCAGTGTTCTGCCATGGCCAGCGTAGAGCCCAGATCTCAAACCCACTGAGTACGTCTGGGACCTGTTGGATCAGAGGGTGAGGGCTAGGGCCATTCCCCCCAGAAATGTCCGGGAACTTGCAGGTGCCCTGGTGGAAGAGTGGGGTAACATCTCACAGCAAGAACTGGCAAATCTGGTGCAGTCCATGAGGAGGAGATGCACTGCAGTACTTAATGCAGCTGGTGGCCACACCAGATACTGACTGTTACTTTTGATTTTGACCCCCCCTTTGTTCAGGGACACATTATTCAATTTCTGTTAGTCACATGTCTGTGGAACTTGTTCAGTTTATGTCTCAGTTGTTGAATCTTGTTGTGTTCATACAAATATTTACACATGTTAAGTTTGCTGAAAATAAATGCAGTTGACAGTGAGAGGACGTTTCTTTTTTTGCTGAGTTTATATGAGGGATACAACCATCCCAGCTCTGCAGATTTTGCTGCGAAGAGACAGAATCATTAGATCACTTGTTTTGGTACTGTCCATATGTAGATTGTTTTTGGTCGCAGGTTCAGGAATGGCTGAAAAATCACAACATTTACCTCGAGCCAACTCTGCAAATAGCATTGCTGGGTGATCTGAAAAGTCATAGTCAATCCACCAATAATACTCTGAGAAAGCATGTTTTTCTTTAATTTACAATCTGTAGAAACTATGAGAATAGAAAGGTTCAGAACTTTTGTGAAACATCACAGCACAGTTGAAATATATATGGCAGCTAGAAATCCAAACTGGATGTTCTTCAGAGACAGATGGGAGGGGTTGATGGTAGCTGAAGGCTGGGTCTAAAAACAAACAGTAGATAACTAATGTCAAATATACTGTGTCCGTAAAACTAATATAATATGTATAAGCTGGAATTAGAAGCCTAAGTATTGTTGTCCATTAGTTTACTCCAATTAGGTGAGGGGTGGTAGGGTTAGGGGAAAATAATATACATGGGGGATTGGAAATGATGCAGATAATTACATTGATAGAAGCCACAATCTATTTGTAATATTAAAGCTGATCTACCCCCTAAAAAAAAGACAGAGTTCCTGTTGACTCTAGAAGTCTCTGAGGGACGGCTCATTCATTAGATATTAGTTAGTACACACACACACAGCTTCACTAGAAAACACACAGACACACAGCTTCATTAGTTAGTACACATACACACAGCTTCACTAGAGAACACACAGACACACAGCTTCATTAGTTAGTACACACACACACAGCTTCATTAGTTAGTAAACACACACAGATTCACTAGAGCACACAAACACACAGCTTCATTAGACAGCACAGACACACAGCTTCATTAGTTAGTAAACACACACAGATTCATTAGAGAACACACAGACACACAGCTTCATTAGTTAGTAAACACACACAGATTCATTAGAGAACACACAGACACACAGCTTCATTAGTTAGTAAACACACACAGCTTTACTAGAGCACACAAACACACAGCTTCATTAGACAGCACAGACACACAACTTCATTAGACAGCACAGACACACAGCTTCACTAGAGAACACACAGACACACAGCTTCATTAGTAAGCCCACAGAAACACAGCTTCATTAGTTAGTACACACACACAGCTTAATTAGTTAGTACACAGACACACAGCTTCATTGGATAGCACACAGACACACTTGCTTCATTAGTAAGCCCACAGAAACACAGCTTCATTAGTTAGTACACACACACAGCTTAATTAGTTAGTACACAGACACACAGCTTCATTGGATAGCACAGACACAGCTTCATTAGATAGTATATACAGACACACTTGCTTCATTAATGAAGGTCATTTCTCATTAGACCTGGGCTGCACAACGCTGGACGTCTGCCAAGAAGACCAGTGAAGGATGAGGCAGACGAGGAGGGAAGGTTGGTGAAGGATTGCAGCTGCTCTACCCCTTTCACTTTATTTATTGCTCTCTTTGCTCATTTGCTGTTTAGGGAGAGTTTTCAGACAGGGGTGTGTGAGTACAATACTGTATGTGGGGGTCTGGATCTTAACCTAGTGTCGGTTGGGGGTGGCCGGGCGAGGTCTGCTAATGCCAAGGGGAGACGCCATTTTGAATACGAAATCTCCCTTTGGAAGACTGGGGGAAAGAGGGGGAATTGCACTCACTCTCTCGTGCACACACACAATCAAATATACATATAGTGATGGAACCATGTGTTTTTTGGAGTCTCGGAAGTAGGAGATATTTACCTTGTAAACCTGGAGGAAAATAAATGTTTAGGCCTATGGGTTAACATGATTTACATCCTATATATGTTCAACTAACACCACTGTGAAACACAACCCCAGTGTAGCAGCACGGTTCACCAGCTCTCATTAGAAAGTGGGATAAATTGTGGGTGAGTTGCTTAGTACCTGTTACCTCTGTCCCTCTGCAGCCACTAACGCTAACACGCTAGACATTCCTTTTCTGTCAATTCCATTAGCATCTCCTCTTAGCCTCACAGACCCGATGTCTGCAGCTCCTCTACAGATCGATCCGGGGGCTGGCTTGTCAATAACGCTGGGCCACTCAGTAACTGTGGGCCCTTCATTGGCTCCTTCATTTCACTGTGGGTAACATGCACTCTCAGGACTTCTGGTAATTAGTGTAAATGCATTTCAGCCGTGCAACACGAGGCAGCGATATCGATTACTACTTGCTAATCAAGAACAGGCTAATGACTTGGCAATTAAAAGGCTCCTATGTGTGAATTAAATCGGCAGCTAGATGGTATTAGATCAGTAATGCGGTCAATAGTTTTATACGAATTTTCATATAAACAACTTACCAGTTTCATCAAGTTTTTTTCTAACATGTTTAAGAGCATAAAAATATATACAAATCTTATAAAGTATGCAAAACATATTAAGGTCTAATTTAACGACGTAACAGTTGGAAAAGAAGGAGAAATTGACAAGGAAATGACTATATACAACTTTCATCTTTATTTCTTGAAAATAACACGATATCAAAAGTTAAATTCTGTTATTATTAATACCAGTACAAAAATGTATCTGACAATGAATATACAGGACAGAGCATGACGACGATGATGTTTGGAAGTTGAGGATTATAGTTTGAAACTGAAACACATAAAACCTTTAAACACCACATATTACTGTTACTGGTTGATATCTAAGAAACGGAAGAAGAGAACAAGAGAAAAGAAAGTGGGAGAAAGAGAGAGAACTAAGAGTATAAGGAGGACTTTAGTTTCAGGGTGCACAGTCTGATATAAAGAGACTTGATAACAACGAAGTGTCTTCTGCTGTGGTGATTGGCACCAGCTAGCACATCAGTAATAGGACCAAGAGTTGTCCAGACCATTTGGCCTGACCAGGAAAAACTCAGGTCCCTGGTTATAGGCTATGGAGAATGATCCTGGTCAGGTCACATGGTCTGGAAAAACTCAGGGCCTTAATTGTGACTGTTGTCCTTCCAGTTTAAAAGCACGTGCTAGCGGACAGTCTCCAATAAATAAGAAGGCAATAGTGTTGTCCAAGGCACAGAGACACGGCACATAGCTAGGACCAGGAGTTTTTCCTTAACACTTGACTTGGGCAGGAGAAACTGATTAAGTGTTCTCGGCTCAGGACAACTACCATGTGTGGATGAGTGGGTGGGTGGTACACTTTTTATCATTCTAATGTGCATAAATACTATTTATTTTAAATCACTCTTTAAACATCTGTATATAAAAAAACACCCCAAAATGACATCTCTTATTTGGAATTAAAAAGGCACTGAGGGCATTTTGAAATCTATTTTCTGACAGTAATACCTGTACGACCTGTACGACCTGTACGACGACGCAGCCATGTAAAAATAACAATTACCACAATAGGATGACGGATATGTATCGCTGTAATGTCATCAGCCCAAGGCTTAAAGCACTGGCTCCTCAATGATAACAGAAACAACAGGAGAGTGTTCCCCTCACTCTGCATCATACACGTGTAGGACCAGGAGTTTCCTGACCATGTGACTTTACCAGGAAAAACTCATGGTCCTAGTTACAGCCTAGAAATACGAATCAGAGAAGACCCTAGTTACAGCCTATAAATACAATTCAGAGAAGACCCTAGTTACAGTCTATAACGACGACTCAGAGAAGACCCTAGTTAGTTTATAACTACGACTCAGAGAAGACCATAGTTACAGTCTATAACGACGACTCAGAGAAGACCCTAGTTAGTTTATAACTACGACTCAGAGAAGACCCTAGTTACAGTCTATAACTACGACTCAGAGAAGACCCTAGTTACAGTCTATAACTACGACTCTGAGAACGTCCTAGTTACAGGCTTTTACAAGGGATCAAGGTTTTTTCTGGTCAGTTCAAGTTATGGGGAAAAACTTCTGGCCCTACAGACGTGTCGACGATGTCCACTAGACTCAAAACCTCCAGTCCACCCCCGACATTATGTAACCCTGACCATTCCAACAGCATTATCAACTTCCATCACAATTAAACACTCCCCATTCACCATCTTCAACTGACCCCTCTCGGACATCATCAAACAGAACTCTGACAAATTAATCAACTGCCATAGAATGAATAGATTTGATTTATATGTGTCATACTTCTAAATACTTAGCTGAGTATCTGTCCTGTGCCTCTGCTGCTGTCGCCATGGATCCTGTACCACAGTTCTGAGTGTAGAAAGCGTCTCAGAGTAGGAGTGCTGATCTAGGCTCAGGTCTCTCTGTCCATGTCATCTTTTATCTAAAAGGCAAAACTGATCCCAAATCAGCACTCCTACTCAGAATACAGTCCCTCAAGGCTAAACTACTCCCTCTCAAAGGGAACAGAAATGAACGTTGTAGAACCTTCAGATAGCAGGTCAAATGAACAATGAACGAAGGATGTTTTACAGGGGCTATATAAAAAATGGATGAGAAATCAATATTTTACCCGAACAAAAGTTTGAGGGCACTTCTGTCACTGCTTGTATGTAATGGGCCTGATATCACAGTGCTATTTTGTTAACCAACCCGACAGACGAGGGACCTAAAGAACGACAGAATAACTGAAAACACACAGATTAAGGTTGCAGTACATTAATAGTGTTTACTTAGCCTGGTTAAACCTGAATGAATGCAAGTGATAGCTAGCATTTACCCCCCCCCCCCTTCATGTAGACGTTAGTCAGAGAGACCAGGTTATCAGAGGGGCAATGCATTGGCATCAACAGTCCATTCTATATGTCTGTATTTGGCCACTTGGGGGCGCTAAGACTACGCTCCTCAGTCCCCCCAGTGTGTGTTTTCTCCCTTCTGTAGAAGGGTTTGGCATTGAGAGTGAGTGGAGGGGAGAGAGGGATGGAAGGATAACGGGATGGAAGTGAGGGCTCATGGGACACGGTGGGCAGGGCTCTACATCTCATGGGAGGTCATGTGGTGTTGGGGGAGGCCGTTGGCATGGGCGACGGCAGTGTTGTTTTCGTTGAGGCGGCGGACGCGGTACACCTCATAGTGGATGCTGCTGGTGATGTCCTTGATGTTCTCCATGTGGGTCCTGACAGGGGAGAGATGGGGCTAGTTAGATATCAGCTGAGGTCAATATAAGGGGATGTAATGATAAATGACACACAGACTGATTTACAGACATAAACATACACACACAGACTGACAAAGACACATTATTCAGAAACACATTATCATACTCACACACACATTCACATACAACACGCACACACGTAGATATTTACCTAATCAGTAGATCCCGCAAATAGGCAAACTCACAATGAGCAATGTTCTCAACTGCAGAGAGGAGAGAGAAGACACATGGTAAGCGCCTCACGAGGTCAAATCAGACACCAACACACACTGATGCAGTTCTCCACTACCCCACTACATAGAACTAGTGAGAACAGTGGAGAGAGAGAAAACAGTGAAAACAGTGGAGAGAGAGAGAGAGAGAGATAACTAGTGAAAACAGTGGAGAGAGAGAGAGAACTCGTGAAAACAGTGGAGAGAGAGAGAGAGAGAGAGAACTAGTGAAAACAGCGGAGAGAGAGAGAGAACTCGTGAAAACAGTGGAGAGAGAGAGAGAACTCGTGAAAACAGTGGAGAGAGAGAACTAGTGAAAACAGTGGAGAGAGAGAACTAGTGAAAACAGTGGAGAGAGAGAGAGAGAACGTGAAAACAGTGGAGAGAGAGAGAGAGAACGTGAAAACAGTGGAGAGAGAGAGAGAGAACGTGAAAACAGTGGAGAGAGAGAGAGAGCGAACTAGTGAAAACAGTGGAGAGAGAGAGAGAGAACTAGTGAAAACAGTGGAGAGAGAGAGAGAGAGAACTAGTGAAAACAGTGGAGAGAGAGAGAGAGAGAACTAGTGAAAACAGTGGAGAGAGAGAGAGAGAGAGAACTAGTGAAAACAGTGGAGAGAGAGAGAGAGAGATAACTAGTGAAAACAGTGGAGAGAGAGAGAGAGAGATAACTCGTGAAAACAGTGGAGAGAGAGAGAGAACTCGTGAAAACAGTGGAGAGAGAGAGAGAACTCGTGAAAACAGTGGAGAGAGAGAGAGAACTAGTGAAAACAGTGGAGAGAGAGAGAGAACTAGTGAAAACAGTGGAGAGAGAGAGAGAGAACTAGTGAAAACAGTGGAGAGAGAGAGAGAGAGAGAGAGAGAGAACTAGTGAAAACAGTGGAGAGAGAGAGAGAGAGAACTAGTGAAAACAGTGGAGAGAGAGAGAACTAGTGAAAACAGTGGAGAGAGAGAGAGAGAGAACTAGACTAGTGAAACAGTGGAGAGAGAGAGAGAGAGAGAGAACTAGTGAAAACAGTGGAGAGAGAGAGAGAGAGATAACTAGTGAAAACAGTGGAGAGAGAGAGAACTCGTGAAAACAGTGGAGAGAGAGAGAGAACTAGTGAAAACAGTGGAGAGAGAGAGAGAACTCGTGAAAACAGTGGAGAGAGAGAGAGAACTAGTGAAAACAGTGGAGAGAGAGAGAGAGAACTAGTGAAAACAGTGGAGAGAGAGAGAGAGAGAGAGAGAGAACTAGTGAAAACAGTGGAGAGAGAGAGAGAGAGAGAGAACTAGTGAAAACAGTGGAGAGAGAGAGAGAGAGAGAGAACTCGTGAAAACAGTGGAGAGAGAGAGAACTCGTGAAAACAGTGGAGAGAGAGAGAGAGAGAACTAGTGAAAACAGTGGAGAGAGAGAGAGAGAACTCGTGAAAACAGCGGAGAGAGAGAGAGAACTCGTGAAAACAGTGGAGAGAGAGAGAACTAGTGAAAACAGTGGAGAGAGAGAGAACTAGTGAAAACAGTGGAGAGAGAGAGAACTAGTGAAAACAGTGGAGAGAGAGAGAGAACTAGTGAAAACAGTGGAGAGAGAGAGAGAACTAGTGAAAACAGTGGAGAGAGAGAGAGAACTAGTGAAAACAGTGGAGAGAGAGAACTAGTGAAAACAGTGGAGAGAGAGAACTAGTGAAAACAGTGGAGAGAGAGAGAGAGAACTAGTGAAAACAGTGGAGAGAGAGAGAGAGAACTAGTGAAAACAGTGGAGAGAGAGAGAGAGAGAACTAGTGAAAACAGTGGAGAGAGAGAGAGAGAACTAGTGAAAACAGTGGAGAGAGAGAGAGAGAACTAGTGAAAACAGTGGAGAGAGAGAGAGAGAACTAGTGAAAACAGTGGAGAGAGAGAGAGAGAGAGAGAGAGAACTAGTGAAAACAGTGGAGAGAGAGAGAACTAGTGAAAACAGTGGAGAGAGAGAGAGAGAGAACTAGTGAAAACAGTGGAGAGAGAGAGAGAGAACTAGTGAAAACAGTGGAGAGAGAGAGAGAGAACTAGTGAAAACAGTGGAGAGAGAGAGAGAGAACTAGTGAAAACAGTAGAGAGAGAGAGAGAGAACTAGTGAAAACAGTGGAGAGAGATAACTAGTGAGAACAGTGGAGAGAGAGCGATAACTAGTGAGAACAGTGGAGAGAGAGAGAGAGAGAGAGAGAAAGAACTAGTTAATGCTGACGGCTGAACAAATTCTGTGTCTAACAAGACAGTCAGACGCGGCCGGCCACTGGATGATGCGTGTCTGAATGATAGATAATATCACAGGACTATAGGCCAACATCAGAACCTGCCACTGCAGACACGCTAGGCTTCCTTTGTAGGAAATGAAGGGTTCCTTTAGGGAGGTTTTAATAGAAGTAGAGAAGTAGACACCTGTCTCAGTCTGATGGTGATGTAATTAAATGCATGGTTGAAATTAGATCATCTGAAGTGTGTGATGGTGACATTTTAAAATGGTTTGCTGGTCGTGATGCTGGAAATCACATCTACTACTGAGAGAGACAAGAGAACATCTATGGTTCTAGCAGTATCTGTACATATGCCAATAAAAGCCCCCAGACAACACTCCCACTGAGTTTTAGGATTAGGGATGTATCTAGTTGTTGACCCCTGGCTCAGACCGATGCTAACTACGTAACCAGGGGTGTGTGAGTGGAGCACAGTGGAACCCCTCAGACAACACGCCACCAATCCAATGAGTGACACTTTCAGTGGGGACGGATAGATCTGTACTGCAGCCTCCCCTCCACCCCTCTGTCACTATGAGACCAGACACTGCAGCCTCTGTAGAGAGGTGTTACATGCTCTGCCTCCCTCTTCCACACAGACACATTGTAGAGCGGTAGTCTCAGCCAGCTGTATGACACAGTCTATATCTCTGTCTGTCTGGGGACGAGTGAAATCATCTGAGGACTACTCCTCCCCAAAACTTCATTTGTAAATAGGGAGGTGCGGGAACAAAAAGTGAGAGTGAGAGGGGGGTGACCTGGGGAGCTCTGAGGTATCGGAACACACAATATATATTTTTGTAACCTTTATTATAAAGCATTGAATGCATATCATGGTATTGGATCTTCGTCGTGGCATAGAGCAGTATAGTAGATGCACTTACAGAAGTTTCAAACAGGGAAAATGTTGAGTAGCCTCGGGTCCGGGAAAAATATGGCCTTTTATAAACATATTTCATGCAATTCTATGTAATTCTACATAACTGGAGACTGTCAGAATCTTTTTTAATATCGCACAAATGATCAAAATGACAGGCTGTACTTTGACACTGACTAACTGACAATCTGATAGCAATAAAAATCAAGAGCTCAGGTCTGTGGAGACACATATATTGTCCAATATGAGGAGGAAATTATAGTCCTAAAAATTCTTTACAGTTTCACTGACTCACCCAATGATGTGCAGATCACTCACTGGTGATGGCCGATGCACTGGTGCAAAAAGCCAAGTCTCTCTCTTGTTTTACTTGGACAGATTAGAGTCTTCTCTTTTTAGCAGGAGCCATTTGCATTCCAACCTGTGTTGTTGCGGAAGGCTTGTTTTGTCTGCATGCTGTTTATTCACTTAGATTTGCAGCGTCTTCCCAACTGTACGTTATGCTTTGTTATTGGGCTACACACAATCCACAGCTCGACAATAAAAAAAAAGAAGAAACTTTTCATCCTCTGTGGCTAAATTATAGGCCTTCTAATGGTGTAGTAGGCAGCAGAATTAACGAAGAGGGAACTCAAATGAACTTCGATCGGTTTTATTCAAATTTTTACATTGCAATTTAAAAATAAATAAATCATGCCACAAGAAGTACAGTCCAAAACGGAGAGGTGCCACACTGCTCCTCCCCCCTCTACTCCTTCCGCTCATCTCCTCTGTCTTGTTTAGTCTTAACTGGCCGGTGTACATTAATCAAGAAAGGAAAACTAAAAGACCTCTTCATAACGTTAGCCTTCATACTGCTAAGGAGAGAGACGACTGCTCAAAGATAAAAAGACAAAAAGTGCTAAAGCAAAAATGAGAAGATGGAGAAAGAGGAAAGAAGAGGAGGCCATCTACCTTCTATGGTTCCCCACTTTGTCTTTCTTCCCAGAAGCCTCCTGCCGTTGACCTGGTACTCCTGGTCGCTGCCCACCACAGCAAACGGGATCATCTCCTACAGGACAGAAAGAACAGAGACAGACAGGAGGAACAAAGAGACATACCATGAAGAGTAAAATAAACTGACATTTGATATATATTGCAGCAGAGGGACCTAACTGTAATTAAACCAGGTTATCAACATGGATCAACATGGACCCAACTGTAATTAAACCAGGTTATCAACATGGATCAACATGGATCCAACTGTAATTAAACCAGGTTATCAACATGGATCAACATGGACCCAACTGTAATTAAACCAGGTTATCAACATGGATCAACAGGGACCCTACTGTAATTAAACCAGGTTATCAACATGGATCAACATGGACCCTACTGTAATTAAACCAGGTTATCAACATGGATCAACATGGACCCTACTGTAATTTAACCAGGTTATCAACATGGATCAACAGGGACCCTACTGTAATTAAACCAGGTTATCAACATGGATCAACATGGACCCTACTGTAATTAAACCAGGTTATCAACATGGATCAACATGGACCCTACTGTAATTAAACCAGGTTATCAACATGGATCAACATGGACCCTACTGTAATTAAACCAGGTTATCAACATGGACCCTACTGTAATTTAACCAGGTTATCAACATGGATCAAGAGGGACCTAAGTGTAATTTAACCAGGTTATCAACATGGATTAACATGGACCCTACTGTAATTAAACCAGGTTATCAACATGGATCAACATGGACCCTACTGTAATTAAACCAGGTTATCAACATGGATCAACATGGACCCTACTGTAATTAAACCAGGTTATCAACATGGATCAACATGGACCCTTCTGTAATTAAACCAGGTTATCAACATGGACCCTACTGTAATTTAACCAGGTTATCAACATGGACTCTGCTGTAATTTAACCAGGTTATCAACATGGATCAAGAGGGACCTAAGTGTAATTTAACCAAGTTATCAACATGGATCAAGAGGGACCTAAGTGTAATTTAACCAGGTAGTCAACATGGATCAACAGGGACCCAACTCTAATTTAACCAGGTAGTCAACATGGATTAACAGGGACCCAACTGTAATTTAACCAAGTTATCAACATGGATCAAGAGGGACCTAAGTGTAATTTAACCAGGTAGTCAACATGGATCAACAGGGACCCAACTGTAATTTAACCAGGTTATCAACATGGACTCTGCTGTAATTTAACCAGGTTATCAACATGGATCAAGAGGGACCTAAGTGTAATTTAACCAGGTAGTCAACATGGATCAACAGGGACCCAACTGTAATTTAACCAGGTAGTCAACATGGATCAACAGGGACCCAACTGTAATTTAACCAGGTAGTCAACATGGATCAACATGGACCCAACTGTAATTTAACCAGGTTATCAACATGGACTCTGCTGTAATTTAACCAGGTTATCAACATGGATCAAGAGGGACCTAAGTGTAATTTAACCAAGTTATCAACATGGATCAAGAGGGACCTAAGTGTAATTTAACCAGGTTATCAACATGGATCAACAGGGACCCAACTGTAATTTAACCAGGTTATCAACATGGATTAACAGGGACCCAACTGTAATTTAACCAGGTTATCAACATGGATCAACAGGGACCCAACTGTAATTTAACCAGGTTATCAACATGGATCAACAGGGACCTACTGTAACAGGGACGTAGCACAGGTGAGTGGAGCTATAAGCGGTAATGTGAGGGCTTATGGCTAGGGGCAAGTGGGTAAAGCTGTGGACAGATGTGTCAACTCAAATCACCCTGATCTTGTCATTAATCATCCGGTCCTCTGCGTCCTCGTCAAACTCCTTCTGGGGGTACACGTCGATCCCATTGGCCCGTAGCTCTTCCCTGATCTGGGGACACAAAAACAGTTCTGGGTGAGAGGTGAGTGTGAGACTGGCCCGGTAATGCTAACACAGCCTCCCCACACAGAGAGCTTCCTTCTGGAGCTGAAGGAGCAGGGTTAGGGGGAGTGACCTCCATGAAGAGGGGAGAGGTTAGGGTAGCTCTGTGACTAGGGTGTTTCTCATCCTCTACCGTGGAAAAGCCCCAGTCCATGGGATGTTGCTTGCTTGTCCCTGAGCTGGTTAACTGACTCTCATTTAGTCAGTTCTACAGTGATAGTTTTATTGTAAGCGGCCTTACAATAAAACACCTAGCCTGCTGGTCCCTGCTATAAAAAAGGTAGAGAAACACGACAAATGCATTACACACCCTTGCAGAGACTTGAATACATGAATTAAAAAGGTTATGGGAACACACAAGCAAAAGCCTAACAACCGCAATTAGCCAGACATGTCTGACAAATCCTTTGGATACATAACAGTATTTTGTGAGAAATCAAGACCATCTGCACACTGCGTTACCCACAGATTTAGGTGGTGTTAACGTAAATCCCTTCACTAATCTCCTCCAAAATGTTCTGTTGAAACCAACGGCCCATCACTGTCAGTGTACACGTTCACAAACAAGCAAGCAAGCAAGCAAGCAAGCAAGCAAACACGCACGCACGCACGCACGCACGCACGCACGCACGCACGCACGCACGCACGCACGCACACACACACACACACACACTGGTTAAACGTTTTCTATCCGGTCGTACAGAGCTTCCCTAATGAGAGGGACACTGGTGGGGATCTGTGAGCATGGCTGCTATAATTGCCTTGAAATGAATGCCTGCCTTTTTCAATTACTACTTTTTCTACTACAACAACCTCCCATTCCCCTACATCTACTGCTGCATCTAATACAACAACCTCCCATTCCCCTACATCTACTGCTGCATCTAATACAACAACCTCCCATTCCCCTACATCTACATCTAATACAACAACCTCCCATTCCCCTACATCTACTGCTGCATCTAATACAACAACCTCCCATTCCCCTACATCTACTGCTGCATCTAATACAACAACCTCCCATTCCCCTACATCTACTGCTGCATCTACTACAACAACCTCCCATTCCGCTACATCTACTACTGCATCTACTACTAATACAACAACCTCCCATTCCCCTACATCTACTACTACAACATTCTCCCATTCCGCTACATCTACTACTGCTGCATCTACTACTGCTAATAATACTACTACAACAACCTCCCATTCCCCTACATCTACTACTACTACTACTACTACAACAACAACCTCCCATTCCCCTACATCTACTACTACATCTACTACTACTACTACAACAACCTCCCATTCCCCTACATCTACTACTACTACTACTACAACAACCTCCCATTCCCCTACATCTACTACAACAACCTCCCATTCCCCTACATCTACTACTACTACAACAACCTCCCATTCCCCTACATCTACTACTACTGCTGCATCTACTACTACTACAACAACCTCCCATTCCCCTACATCTACTACTACTACAACCTCCCATTCCCCTACATCTACTACTACATCTACTACAACAACCTCCCATTCCCCTACATCTCCTACTACTGGTGCATCTACTACTACTACTACTACTACTACTACAACAACCTCCCATTCCCCTACATCTACTACTACTACAACAACCTCCCATTCCCCTACATCTACTACTACTGCTGCATCTACTACTAATACAACAACCTCCCATTCCCCTACATCTACTACTACTACAACCTCCCATTCCCCTACATCTACTACTACTACTACAACAACCTCCCATTCCCCTACATCTACATCTACTACAACAACCTCCCATTCCCCTACATCTACTACTACTGCTGCATCTACTACTAATACAACAACCTCCCATTCCCCTACATCTACATCTACATCTACTACAACAACCTCCCATTCCCCTACATCTACTACTACATCTACTACTAATACAACAACCTCCCATTCCGCTACATCTACATCTACATCTACTACAACAACCTCCCATTCCCCTACATCTACATCTACATCTACTACAACAACCTCCCATTCCCCTACATCTACTACTACTGCTGCATCTACTACTAATACAACAACCTCCCATTCCCCTACATCTACATCTACATCTACTACAACAACCTCCCATTCCCCTACATCTACTACTACATCTACTACAACAACCTCCCATTCCCCTACATCTACATCTACATCTACTACAACAACCTCCCATTCCCCTACATCTACTACTACTGCTGCATCTACTACTAATACAACAACCTCCCATTCCCCTACATCTACATCTACTACTACTACAACCTCCCATTCCCCTACATCTACTACTACATCTACTACTAATACAACAACCTCCCATTCCGCTACATCTACTAATACATCTACTACTAATACAACAACCTCCCATTCCCATACATCAACTACTACTGCTGCATCTACTACTAATACAACAACCTCCCATTCCCCTACATCTACTGCTGCATCTGCTACTAATACAACAACCTCCCATTCCGCTACATCTACTAATACATCTACTACTAATACAACAACCTCCCATTCCCCTACATCTACTACTTCTGCATCTACTACTAATACAACAACCTCCCATTCCCCTACATCTACTACTGCTGCATCTACTACTAATACAACAACCTCCCATTCCCCTACATCTACTACTTCTGCATCTACTACTAATACAACAACCTCCCATTCCGCTACATCTACTACTGCATCTACAACAACCTCCCATTCCGCTACATCTACTACTGCTGCATCTACTACTGCTAATAATACTACTACAACAACCTCCCATTCCCCTACATCTACTATTACTGCTGCATCTACTACTACTACTACAACCTCCCATTCCCCTACATCTACTACTACTGCTGCATCTACTACTACTACTACTACAACAACCTCCCATTCCGCTACATCTACTACTGCATCTACAACAACCTCCCATTCCGCTACATCTACTACTGCTGCATCTACTACTGCTGCATCTACTACTGCTAATAATACTACTACAACAACCTCCCATTCCCCTACATCTACTATTACTGCTGCATCTACTACTACTACTACAACCTCCCATTCCCCTACATCTACTACTACTGCTGCATCTACTACTACTACTACAACAACCTCCCATTCCCCTACATCTACTACTACATCTACTACTACAACAACCTCCCATTCCCCTACATCTACTACTGCTGCATCTGCTACTAATACAACAACCTCCCATTCCCCTACATCTACTACTACATCTACTACTACAACAACCTCCCATTCCCCTACATCTACTACTACAACATTCTCCCATTCCGCTACATCTACTACTGCTGCATCTACTACTGCTAATAATACTACTACAACAACCTCCATTCCCCTACATCTACTACTGCTGCATCTGCTACTAATACAACAACCTCCCATTCCGCTACATCTACTACTACTGCTGCATCTGCTACTAATACAACAACCTCCCATTCCCCTACATCTACTACTGCTGCATCTACTACTACTACTACTACTACCTCCCATTCCCCTACATCTACATCTACTACAACAACCTCCCATTCCCCTACATCTACTACTACTGCTGCATCTACTACTAATACAACAACCTCCCATTCCCCTACATCTACATCTACATCTACTACAACAACCTCCCATTCCCCTACATCTACATCTACATCTACTACAACAACCTCCCATTCCCCTACATCTACTACTACTGCTGCATCTACTACTAATACAACAACCTCCCATTCCCCTACATCTACATCTACTACTACTACAACAACCTCCCATTCCCCTACATCTACTACTACATCTACTACTAATACAACAACCTCCCATTCCGCTACATCTACTAATACATCTACTACTAATACAACAACCTCCCATTCCCATACATCAACTACTACTGCTGCATCTACTACTAATACAACAACCTCCCATTCCCCTACATCTACTGCTGCATCTGCTACTAATACAACAACCTCCCATTCCGCTACATCTACTAATACATCTACTACTAATACAACAACCTCCCATTCCCCTACATCTACTACTTCTGCATCTACTACTAATACAACAACCTCCCATTCCCCTACATCTACTACTGCTGCATCTACTACTAATACAACAACCTCCCATTCCCCTACATCTACTACTTCTGCATCTACTACTAATACAACAACCTCCCATTCCGCTACATCTACTACTGCATCTACAACAACCTCCCATTCCGCTACATCTACTACTGCTGCATCTACTACTGCTGCATCTACTACTGCTAATAATACTACTACAACAACCTCCCATTCCCCTACATCTACTATTACTGCTGCATCTACTACTACAACCTCCCATTCCCCTACATCTACTACTACTGCTGCATCTACTACTACTACTACTACAACAACCTCCCATTCCCCTACATCTACTACTACTGCTGCATCTACTACTACTACTACAACAACCTCCCATTCCCCTACATCTACTACTACATCTACTACTACAACAACCTCCCATTCCCCTACATCTACTACTGCTGCATCTGCTACTAATACAACAACCTCCCATTCCCCTACATCTACTACTACATCTACTACTACAACAACCTCCCATTCCCCTACATCTACTACTACAACATTCTCCCATTCCGCTACATCTACTACTGCTGCATCTACTACTGCTAATAATACTACTACAACAACCTCCATTCCCCTACATCTACTACTGCTGCATCTGCTACTAATACAACAACCTCCCATTCCGCTACATCTACTACTACTGCTGCATCTGCTACTAATACAACAACCTCCCATTCCCCTACATCTACTACTGCTGCATCTACTACTACTACTACTACTACCTCCCATTCCGCTGCATCTACTACTAAAACAACCTCCCATATCTACTACTACAACAACCTCCCATTCCTCTACATCTACTACTACTGCTGCATCTACTACTACAACAACCTCCCATTCCCCTACATCTACTACTACAACAACCTCCCATTCCCCTACATCTACTACTGCTACATCTACTACTAATACAACAACCTCCCATTCCGCTACATCTACTACTACAACCTCCCATTCCGCTGCATCTACTACTACTACTACTACTACTACTGTTGCATCTACTACTACATCTACTACTACTACTACTACTGTTGCATCTACTACTACTGCTACTACTACTGCTGCTGCTACTACTACTGCTGCTGCTGCTACTACTGCTGCTGCTACTACTACTACTACTGCTGCTGCTACTACTACTACTACTAATCACATCAAATTTATTTATATAGCCCTTCTTACATCAGCTGATATCTCAAAGTGCTGTACAGAAACCCAGCCTAAAACCCCAAACAGCAAGCAATGTAGGTGTAGAAGCACAGTGGCTAGGAAAAACTCCCTAGAAAGGCCAAAACCTAGGAAGAAACCTAGAGAGGAACCAGGCTATGAGGGGTGGCCAGTCCTCTTCTGGCTGTGCCGGGCGGAGATTATAACAGAACATGGCCAAGATGTTCAAATGTTCATAAATGACCAGCATGGTCAAATAATAATAATCACAGTAGTTGTCGAGGGTGCAACAAGTCAGAACCTCAGGAGTAAATGTCAGTTGGCTTTTTATAGCCGATCATTGAGAGTATCTCTACCACTGCTGTCTCTAGAGAGTTGAAAACAGCAGGTCTGGGACAGGTAGCACGTCCGGTGAACAGGTCAGGGTTCCATAGCCGCAGGCAGAACAGTTGAAACTGGAGGAGCAGCATGGCCAGGTGGACTGGGGACAGCAAGGAGTCATCATGCCAGGTAGTCCTGAGGCACTACTACTGCTGCACCTACTACAACCTCCCATTCCGCTACATCTACTACTACTACTGCTGCATCTACTACTAATACAACAACCTCCCATTCCCCTACATCTACTACTACTGCTGCATCTACTACTAATACTGCTGCATCTACTACTACTACTACTGTTGCATCTACTACTACTACATATACTACTACTGCTGCATCTACTACTACATCTACTACTACTACTGCTACTACTACTACTGCATCTACTACTACTACTACTGCATCTACTACTACTACATCTACTACTACTGCTGCATCTACTACTACTACTACTACTACTACTGCATCTACTACTACTACTACTGCTTCATCTACTACTACATCTACTACTACTACTACTACTGTTGCATCTACTACTACTGCTACTACTACTGCTGCTGCATCTACTACTACTACTACTACATCTACTACTACTACTGCATCTACTACTACTACTACTGTTGCATCTACTACTACTACTACATCTACTACTACTACTACTGCATCTACTACTACTACTGTTGCATCTACTACTACTACTGCTGCATCTACTACTACTACTGTTGCATCTACTACTACTACTGTTGCATCTACTACATCTACTACTACTACTACTACTGTTGCATCTACTACTACTACATCTACTACTACTACTACTGTTGCATCTACTACTACTACTACTGCGACTACTACTACTACTACTACTGTTGCATCTACTACTACTACATCTACTACTAATACTGCTGCATCTACTACTACTGCATCTACTACTACTACATCTACTACTACTACTACTGTTGCATCTACTACTGCTACTATTACTGCTGCTGCATCTACTACTACTACTACTACTACTGCATCTACTACTACTACTGCTGCATCTACTACTACTACATCTACTACTGCTGCATCTACTACTACTACTGTTGCATCTACTACTAATACTGCTGCATCTACTACTACTGCTACTATTACTGCTGCTGCATCTACTACTACTACTACTGCTGCTGCATCTACTACTACTACTACTGCTACTACATCTACTACTACTACTACATCTACTACTACTACTACATCTACTACTACTACTACATCTACTACTACTATTACTACTACTATTACTGCTGCTGCATCTACTACTACTACTACTACTGCATCTACTACTACTGCATCTACTACTACTACTGCTGCTGCATCTACTACTACATCTACTACTACTACTGCTGCTGCATCTACTACTACTACTACTGCATCTACTACTACTACTACTACTGCATCTACTACTACTACTACTACTACTGCATCTACTACTACTACTACTACTACTGCTGCATCTACTACTACTACTACTGCTGCATCTACTACTACTACTACTGCTGCTGCATCTACTACTTTCCCTCTTGGGGTCTGTGATCAAATATTGTTTTTATGTTTCAGATCCCCACCACATAGGAGGAAGTGATGTAATGGAGTCCACTGTGACCACATCAGCAGTCAGGGGAGAGGGGGAAGGAGACGGGAGAAGTTGGACAGAACTTACCTCTAGCCAATTCAAAATTGGGGGAGAGGGAGAGAGAGAGAAAGGGAGAGAGAGAAAAGGAGAGAGAGACAGAAAAGGAGAGAGAAACAGAAAAGGAGAGAGAGACAGAAAAGGAGAGAGAGACAGAAAAGGAGAGAGAGACAGACAAAGAGAGAGAGAGGACGGACTCCCACAGAACTCCTCTCCAATCCAGAGCCTGGCTTTATAGGTCCTGACCTCACAAGTACTCTATACACACAAAACATCCTCAGTGTTCTCTCATTGGACAGTGACCGAACGGGCGGCAGAGGCCAAACAACTTAAGAAACATGTCCTGTTGCTGCGGAGAACACAAAATATGCGAGAGAGAGAGACAGCATGCATCAGAAAAAGAAGAATTGGAGACAGATAAAGATGGAAGAAGAGAGAGAGAGAGAGCTCACCTTCTGTTTAAAGAAGTCCCTCTCCTCCAGGGTGAGTGTGTCTGCCTTGGCGATGACAGGAACAATATTGACCACCTTACTGAGACGCCTCATAAACTCCACATCCAGAGGTCGCAGACTGGTGCGAGAGAGAAGGGGGGGATTGAGAGAGGGGCTTCATTTCACCTGTAGCTATAGCAGACCTGGGTTCAAACACTATTAGAAATGTCTCAAATACTTTGAGTATTTGCTTTAGCCTGCCTGAAGCGCCAGGGTTTTCACTTTTGGGACTTTTTTTATTGGTTCGATTTCAACAGGCAAGCTCAATCAAGCCTGGCAAATGCACTATAAATTATTTCAAATAGTATTAGAACCCAGGTCTGTTTTATAGTTCTTGTTCAACATTTTACAGTCTTTATTTGGGTCAACAGTGTGATACATCCTAGAACCACCAGAGGGCGGTATCCTCCAAGAAAAATACCCTTAGCGCAGCTGTCTGAGGGCGACAAAAGCAGACATACAGTACTGTAGATTCACATACTCTATGTACAAGCTAAACCTACTGTATATCTGAGACCCACATCAGTCAGTGCGTGTCTGTCACTGTCAATTAAACCACACTGAGCCTTGAACTGAGCTGAGCC
The DNA here is from genome assembly GCF_016432855.1 of Salvelinus namaycush. Lineage (NCBI taxonomy): Eukaryota > Metazoa > Chordata > Actinopteri > Salmoniformes > Salmonidae > Salvelinus > Salvelinus namaycush. Next base: position 97,890,058 of record NC_052309.1, read on the forward strand.
TTATCCGCCATAGAGCAGTTGGTTGGAGAAACCCAGTCTTCCATAAGTGTGAAACTCATCCATCTGTGGTTTGTGCAGCTGACGCTGGCTCAGATCACTGCACTAAAAACAACTGCCCATTGTTGATAAAGACGTTTGGGTCAGACAGATGAGCACACACACAACCTCTGTTCTCATATCGCTCCCATTAGAGTATTAAACATTATACCAGAACAGTTGTTGGGCAGGACATGTGACAGACATCCGCAACGCTGGAAGGCTGTTAAGGCTGGAAGGCTCTCGCTCTTGTACATCACAACCACAGAAATGAGGGCAAAGCCAGCAGTCCACCACAGCACTGGACCCCAGACCATTGCAACAAAGGGTAAAACCATCATGGGGTAGATGCAGAGGAGCAGACATAACACAGGAGGGAAATTCAAATAAAGGGTAATAGCTGTATACCATAGAAAACCTTTTTTTTGGGGGGGGGGGGGGGGCTAGCTCAAAATGAATCTCAAATCAGGCCCAGATGTGTGAGCAGCAGAAACACCAGACACAGAAACTGGAGCAGGGAGGCAAACACAGGCGTTTGTTTCAAGTCCTGGCGAAAGAGAGCGAGAAATACATTTTTTCCAGTCATGGAAAACGGGTGTTATGGGACGTGTTGCAACTCGCTGCCTGTGAAGCAGGAAATGGATGGGGGTCTGGAAGAGTAAGTGTTTCCACATCTGTCTGTCCCTCTGAGCTGCAGGAGCAGAGGAGGATCCACTACAGGTCAATCCAGAGCGGTGGTGAGGGGTAGTAGAACATGAGCTGTACGTTCAGACAGACAGTCCTAGACTAAAAAACATACTCAGAGAATCTCCATTCTGTCCGGGAATCTGGCCCATACATAGGCTGTATATGTTACACAGAAGGGCACAGTATGACGTTGGACATCATATCGGATATTTGAATGGCACAACACGGGGCATTAGATTGTTGTTATAACTAATGTGTATCAGAAAGTCATGCCAAACTCACTGTGTCTCCTCTGTTTTCTGTTCTGATGATTCAGGGCTATTTGAGTAGGACTCTCCCTATGACTCACTGTTTATCTAACATAAATCACTTCACTCCCTCTCTCACTCGATTTCTCTCTCTCTCCTTTTTAAATCTCCCAGTTGCATATTCTCTACTGTTCAGGGACAGCAGGGGGCAGCAGCACTGTTGCACTGACACTGTGCATGTGTGTGTATGACAATTATTGTGATTGATTACATGCCATTTTTGATCACTCAAAAGGCATGTCAACTGTATAGGATGGTAAAAAGTGGAAATTCCAAAGAATGAAGTTTAGCTAATAATCAGCTTGACTATCTCCCAGCCATATCTAAACACTAACCTGAAACATTCCACACATTCATACCCTTCACAAGGAAAGTGTGAGTGTGTGTGTGTGTGTGTGTGTGTGTGTGTGTGTGTGTGTGTGTGTGTGTGTGTGTGTGTGTGTGTGTGTGTGTGTGTGTGTGTGTGTGTGTGTGTGTACGCATGCCTGCCTCACCAGTGTCCAGTAGGGGGTATGAAGTAAATACAGCAGTGAACCCGTGAGTCTGGAATCCTCTTCTTCCTGTTGATGTTGATCTCCTCCTGAAGGTACTGCTCATACTGGGCATTAATGAACTTCATGATGGGCTGCCAACTGTGGAGGGAGGGAGGGGAAGAAGACAGGAAGTGGAAGGAAGGGGAGAGGCAGATTAAAAGAGAAAGGGGGAGTTTTGGGGGATGGATAGGGGGAGACAAGGGAGAAAGACAGGAAGAGGGAGTTAGCAGGGGGAGAGAAAGAGGATAGATGAGGTCATACACAGTCCTGTGTACACTAGTCATCTAGATGAGATGTATGAGGTAAGCATTTATATTAACGAGAGAGAGAGACAGTACCACTCAAAAGTTTGGACACACTTATTCATTCAAGGGTTTTTCTTTATTTACTAATAACACAAATGGGATCATGTCGTAAACAAAAACGTTTTAAACAAATCAAAATATATTTTATATTTGAGATTCTTCAAAGTAGCCACCTTTTACCTTGATGACAGCTTTGCATTTTTGGATTTTTTTTGGTTACTACATGTGTGTTACTACATAGTTTTAATGTCTTCACTATTATTATACACTATTATTACTTACATACACCTTAGCCAAATACATTTAACCTCAGTTTTTCACAATTCCTGACATTTAATCCTAGTAAAAATTCCCTCTCTTATGTCAGTTAGGATCACCACTTTATTTTAAGAATGTGAAAAAAACTAGTTTTAATGAGTGCAACCTTGTGTATGTAAAGTTCCGACTTCAACTGTATATATCTATCTATCTATGTGTGTGTACACACACACACACACACACACACACACACACACACACACACACACACACACACACACACACACACACACACACACACATAGGATAGATATATACAATTGAAGTCGGAAGATTACATACACTTAGGTTGGAGTCATTAAAACTAGTTTTTCAACCACTCCACAAATTTCTTGTTAACAAACTATAGTTTTGGCAAGTCAGTTAGGACATCTACTTTGTGCATGACACAAATAATTTTTCCAACAATTGTTTACAGACAGATTATTTCACTTATAATTGACTGTATCACAATTCCAGTGGATCATAAGTTTACATACACTAAGTTGACTGTGCCTTTAAACAGCTTGGAAAACGCCAGAAAATTATGTCATGGCTTTAGAAGCTTCTGATAGGCTAATTGACATCATTTGAGTCAATTGGAGGTGTACATGTGGATGCATTTCAAGGCCTACCTTCAAACTCAGTGACTCTTTGCTTGACATCATGGGAAAATCAAAACAAATCAGCCAAGACCTCCAAAACAATTTGTAGACCTCCACAAGCCTGGTTCATCCTTGGGAGCAATTTCCAAAAGCCTGAAGGTACCACGTTCATCTGTACAAACAATAGTAAGCAAGTATAAACACCATGGGACCACGTAGCAGTCACACTGCTCAGGAAGGAGACGCGTTCTGTCTCCTAGAGATGAACGTACTTTGGTGCGAAAAGTGCAAATCAATCCAAGAACAACAGCAAAGGACCTTGTGAAGATGCTGGAGGAAACAGGTACAAAAGTATCTATATCCACAGTAAAGCGAGTCCTATATCGACATAACCTGAAAGTCCGCTCAGCAAGGAAGAAACGACTGCTCTAAAACCGCCATAAAAAGACAGACTACGGTTTGGAACTGCACATAAGGAACAAAGATCGTACTTTTTGGAGAAATGTCCTCTGGTCTGATGAAACAAAAATAGAACTGTTTTGCCATAATGACCATCGTTATGTTTGGAGGAAAAAGGTGGAGGCTTGCAAGCCGAAGAACACCATCCCAACCGTGAAGCACGGGGGTGGCAGCATCATGTTGTGGGGTGCTTTGCTGCAGGAGAGACTGGTGCACATAACAAAATAGATGGCATCAGAGGCAGGAAAATTATGTGGATATATTGAAGCAACATCTCAAGACATCAGTCAGGAAGTTAAAGCTTGGTCGCAAATGGGTCTTTCTAATGGACAATGACCCCAAGCATACTTCCAAAGTTGTGGCAAAATGGCTTAAGGACAACAATATCAAGGTATTGGAGTGGCCATCACAAAGCCCTGACCTCAATCCCATAGAACATTTGTGGGCAGAACTGAAAAGGCGTGTGCGAGCAAGGAGGCCTACAAACCTGACTGAGTTACACCAGCTCTGTCAGGAGGAATGGGCCAAAATTCACCCAACTTATTGTGGGAAGCTTGTGGAAGGCTACCCAAAACATTTGACCCAAGTCAAACAATTGAAAGGAAATGCTACCAAATACTAATTGAGTGTATGTAAACTTCTGACCCACTGCGAATGTGATGAAAGACATAAAAGCTGAAATATATACTTCCCTCTACTATTATTCTGACATTTCACATTCTTTAAATAAAGTGGTGATCCTAACTGACCTAAGACAGGGAATTTTTACTAGGATTAAATGTCAGGAATTGTGAAACACCTTAGTCAAATACATTTAAACTCAGTTTATGTAAACTTCCGACTTCAACTGTATATACACATAGATAGGATATATCTATGCACATACCAATATAAGCACATTATAAATATAACATTTCAGCTATGGATTGTAGTGTTACTGTACCAGTTCTCGTTGTTGATCTGATCCCCGAAGCCGGGCGTGTCGATAACAGTTAGTTTCATCCTCACCCCCTTCTCCTCAATGTCTGAACAGAGACAGACACAATTAGATTGAATACAAGCACCTCAGAGGCCAAATGTACCTCAGACTGTAATCACAACACAGGGTAGACTGAGTAGAGGGTGAGATGGATACAGTGAAAGATGTACCTCAGACTGTAATCACAACACAGGGTAGACTGAGTAGAGGGTGAGATGATACAGTGAAAGATGTACCTCAGACTGTAATCACAACACAGGGTAGACTGAGTAGAGGGTGAGATGGATACAGTGAAAGCTGCAGCTAGAGAGGTGCAGAAAAGAGTGAAATAAACCATATGAGTGATCTCTTCCTCCTCTCACCGTGGCTGACAGACTTGATATGGATGGTCTTGGGGATCTTCTCCTGGGACGTGGCCTGCACTGACTTACGGCTCACCTTGGACTTGAACAGAGTGTTCATCAGAGTGGACTTCCCTAGGCCGCTCTGCCCTACACACACACACACACACACACACACACACACACACACACACACACACACACACACACACACACACACACACACACACACACACACACACACACACACACACACACACACACACACACACCTGAATGTCAAACACATTGGTAATGCAAATAAACACAATAAAGCCACAATTGAGATTTTAGTCATCTAGCAGACCATCTTACTCAGAGTGACTTACAGTAATGAGTACATACATTTTCATACTTTTGATTCGTACTGGTCCCGTGAGAATCAAGCCCACAACCCTGGAGCTGCAAGCACCATGCTCTACCAACTGAGCTAAACACAATAACGTAGAAACTCTACAATGAAGGTAAAACAGTAGCCCATGCCTTGATTTAAACCAATACCCTCTCATCTAGTGTGACTGTATGGAATAGACTACTCTGACAATGGTGGACTTCCTCTCACCTTTCTCCAGCACATTCTTCAGTCACTCTTCCCACTAACAGGTTCATTCCAGTGGTGTAATGACTGACTAGCATGGCCTCATTATTTCACACTGAGACAAACAGAGTTTAACACCAGAGCTGTTCCAGCCTGTCACAGCCACTCAGGGGAGAAAGAGAGGCTATTTCACAAGATCTTGGCTGCAGTGGGGGAGAAGTTACAGGTGTCTGCAGTAAGGCCTCCCCGCACACACACGTTACGTCAGTGCCTTTTTCACCATTTTCTCTGTGGCTCTATGAGCCGCAAGTACAGAATAATGACTCGGTCACTTGGCCAAGGCCCTCCCTCACTCCCACTCTCCCTCCCATCCATTAAAGTTGGCCTAAAGGAAATACATGTCCTTTCAGGGCTCAGACCTGCAGTCTGGGGAAGAGCTCTGCTGTCAATTAAACCACACTGAGCCTTGAACTGAGCTGGGCCTTCTCCGCCATAGAGCCGTTGGTTGGAGAAAACCATTCTTCCATAAGTGTGAAACTCATCCGTCTGTGGTTTGTGCAGCTGACGCTGGCTCAGATCACTGCACTATAAAACTGGCCATTGTCGACAAAGACCTTTGGGTCACACACGCACCCTAAGTCTGACGCACACACACCTCCCCCTGTTCTCTTATCTCTCCCAATACAGCAGGGTTCCCTAACTGTAAACTATTTTTTATTATTGGACATAAAACAAAACACAGTCTTATGTCCAGCTCCAAGGGATATTTTTTGGGGGGGGAAATCTGTTCCAAAGTATTCCCACGCATAATAGAGAGATGTATGTGATCGTATACAAATGTAAGCAAGGTTTGAAATGATTCAGTTTTAGTGTAATATTATATCACTTTGGGCTTCTTGCTGTCCATTTACAGTCTACAAATGATTTATAATTATGTTCCGGCCCCATGACCATCCACTCAAGAAACAAAAGTCCCACGGCTGAATCTAGTTGATGACCCCTGCAATAGAGTGTTAAACAGACTGGAACAGCTGTTGGGCAGGACATGTGACCGCCATCTGCAACGCTGGGTAGACATGCTACACTGCAGTCTGGAGAAGAGCTCTGCTCTATCAGCAGTAGAGAGGAACCAGCTGGAGAGGAGGGTGTGTGTGTGTGTGTGTGTGTGTGTGTGTGTGTGTGTGTGTGTGCGGGTCAGAAGATAGAGGACATGGGAGACATAGATTGAAAAGCTGGACTACACAGAACCCTGAACATTCTAGAATTAGGGAACAACATACTGTGCATGGACCCAAAAGATTGCCTGTAGCACCTGACTACCGCCAACATCACTTTTGGCCCCTGGGATCAACTGTGGGTTAACGAGGGAGAGTGTAGTGTTTCTGACCCCTGGACAGGTAACACACACAGTTTAGTTCACTGTCTGGTTAAGTCAACACAGACTGGAGCTCAGGGCCTCTGGTGTGCTTAGTAAGTGTTCACACACACATTAAATAATGGAGGTTTATATGTTGAAACTTCTTTTGGGATTTAAGGCTTCAAACAACTGATTAATGACCGGGCCCTCAGTGTCTTGACTGCAGACCTCTAACATTATGGGATCTAGGACACGTTCTGCATTTTAGATAATGAATCAGATTGTTAGACAGGGAGGACCTGATCCCAGATCAGCCATTCTACTCTTAGATGCTTGTATCATTAGATTAGTAGTGTGTGACTGAGGGTCGCGGCTGGTTATCATATAAGGAGTGTGGAGGTATCATTAGATTAGTAGTGTTTGACTGAGGGTCACGGCTGGTTATCATATAAGGAGTGTGGAGGTATCATTAGATTAGTAGTGTGTGACTGAGGGTCACGGCTGGTTATCATATAAGGAGTGTGGAGGTATCATTAGATTAGTAGTGTGTGACTGAGGGTCGCGGCTGGTTATCATATAAGGAGTGTGGAGGTATCATTAGATTAGTAGTGTGTGACTGAGGGTCGCGGCTGGTTATCATATAAGGAGTGTGGAGGTATCATTAGATTAGTAGTGTGTGACTGAGGGTCACGGCTGGTTATCATATAAGGAGTGTGGAGGTATCATTAGATTAGTAGTGTGTGACTGAGGGTCACGGCTGGTTATCATATAAGGAGTGTGGAGGTATCATTAGATTAGTAGTGTGTGACTGAGGGTCGCGGCTGGTTATCATATAAGGAGTGTGGAGGTATCATTAGATTAGTAGTGTGTGACTGAGGGTCGCGGCTGGTTATCATATAAGGAGTGTGGAGGTATCATTAGATTAGTAGTGTTTGACTGAGGGTCGCGGCTGGTTATCATATAAGGAGTGTGGAGGTATCATTAGATTAGTAGTGTTTGACTGAGGGTCACGGCTGGTTATCATATAAGGAGTGTGGAGGTATCATTAGATTAGTAGTGTTTGACTGAGGGTCACGGATGGTTATCATATAAGGAGTGTGGAGGTATCATTAGATTAGTAGTGTGTGACTGAGGGTCGCGGCTGGTTATCATATAAGGAGTGTGGAGGTATCATTAGATTAGTAGTGTTTGACTGAGGGTCGCGGCTGGTTATCATATAAGGAGTGTGGAGGTATCATTAGATTAGTAGTGTTTGACTGAGGGTCACGGCTGGTTATCATATAAGGAGTGTGGAGGTATCATTAGATTAGTAGTGTGTGACTGAGGGTCACGGCTGGTTATCATATAAGGAGTGTGGAGGTATCATTAGATTAGTAGTGTGTGACTGAGGGTCACGGCAGTTATCATATAAGGAGTGTGGAGGTATCATTAGATTAGTAGTGTTTGACTGAGGGTCACGGCTGGTTATCATATAAGAGTGTGGAGGTATGCCCAGCAGAACCAGCTTCCATTTCCCCACACACACACACACACACACACACACACACACACACACACACACACACACACACACACACACACACACACACACACACACACACACACACACACACACACACACACACACACACACACACACACACACACACACACACACACGTTCAAAAGTTTGGGGTCACTTAGAAATGTCCTTGTTTTCCATGAAAACATACATGAAATGAGTTGCAAAATGAATAGGAAATAGTCAAGACGTTGACAAGGTTATAAATAATGATTTTTAATTTATTGTTGTGTCCTTCAAACTTTTATTTCGTCAAAGGATCCTCCATTTGCAGCAATTACAGCCTTGCAGACCTTTGGCATTCTAGTTGTAAATTTGTTGAGGTAATCTGAAGAGATTTCACCCCATGCTTCCCGAAGCACCTCCCACAAGTTTGATTGGCACTTCTACATACCATACGGTCAAGCTGCTCCCACAACAGCTCAACAGGGTTGAGATCCGCTGACTGTGCTGGCCACTCCATTATAGACAGAATACCAGCGGACTGCTTCTTCCTTAAATAGTTCTTGCATAGTTTGGAGCTGTGCTTTGGGTCATTGTCCTGTTGGAGGAGGAAATTGGCTCCAATTAAGCGCCGTCCACAGGGTATGGCGTTGCAAAATAGAGTGATAGCCTTCTTCAAGATCTCTTTTACCCTGTACAAATCTCCCACTTTACCACCCCCAAAGCACCCCCAGACCATCACATTGCCTCCACCATGCTTGACAGATGGCATCAAGCACTCCTCCAGCATCTTTTCATTTTTTCTGCATCTCATGAATGTTCTTTGTGATCAGAACACCTCAATCTTAGATTCCTCTGTCCAGTGTCTGTGTTCTTTTGCCCATCTTAATATTTTATTTTTATTGGCCAGTCTGAGATATGGCTTTTTCTTTGCAACTCTGCCCAGAAGGCCAGCATCCTGGAGTCGCCTCTTCACTGTTGACGTTGAAACTGGTGTTTTGCGGGTACTATTTAATGAAGCTGTCAGTTGAGGACTTGTGAGGCGTCTGTTTCTCAAACTAGACACTCTAATGCACTTGTCTTCTTGCTCAGTTATGCACCAGGGCCTCCCACTCCTCTTTCTATTCTGGTTAGAGCCAGTTTGCGCTGTTCTGTGAAGGGAGTAGTACACAACGTTGTACTTGATCTTCAGTTTTTTGGCAATTTCTCGCATGGAATAGCCTTCATTTCTCAGAACAAGAATAGACTGACGAGTTTCAGAAGAAAGGTCTAGCCATTTTGAGCCGGTAATCGAACACACAAATGCTGAAGCTCCAGATACTCAACTAGTCTAAAGAAAGACAGTTTTATTGCTTCTTTAATTAGGACAACCGTTTTCAGCTGTGCTAACATAATTGCAAAAGGGTTTTCTAATGATCAATTAGCCTTTTAAAATGATAAACCTGGATTAGCTAACAACGTGCCATTGGAACACAGGAGTGATGGTTGCTGATAAAGGGCCTCCGTACGCCTATGTAGATATTCCATTAAAAAAATCAGCCGTTTCCAGCTACAATAGTCATTTACAACATTAACAATGTCTACACTGTATTTCTGATCAGTTTGTTATTTTAATGGACATTTTTTTTGTTGCTTTTCTTTCAAAAACAAGGACATTTCTAAGTGACCCCAAACTTTTGAACGGTAGAATATATATATATATATATATATATATATATATATATATATATATATATATATATATATATACACACAGTGGGGCAAAAAAGTATTTAGTCAGCCACCAATTGTGCAAGTTCTCCCACTTACAAAGATGAGAGAGGCCTGTAATTTTCATCATAGGTACACTTCAACTATGACAGACAAAATGATTTAAAAAATTCTCCAGAAAATTGTAGGATTTTTAATGAATTTATTTGCAAATTATGGTGGAAAATAAGTATTTGGTCACCTACAAACAAGCTTTTCTGGCTCTCACAGACCTGTAACTTCTTCTTTAAGAGGCTCCTCTGTCCTCCACTCGTTACCTGTATTAATGGCACCTGTTTGAACTTGTTATCAGTATAAAAGACACCTGTCCACAACCTCAAACAGTCACACTCCAAACTCCACTATGGCCAAGACCAAAGAGCTGTCAAAGGACACCAGAAACAAAATTGTAGACCTGCACCAGGCTGGGAAGACTGAATCTGCAATAGGTAAGCAGCTTGGTTTGAAGAAATCAACTGTGGGAGCAATTATTAGGAAATGGAAGACATACAAGACCACTGATAATCTCCCTCGATCTGGGGCTCCACGCAAGATCTCACCCCGTGGGGTCAAAATGATCACAAGAACGGTGAGCAAAAATCCCAGAACCACACGGGGGTACCTAGTGAATGACCGGCAGAGAGCTGGGACCAAAGTAACAAAGCCTACCATCAGTAACACACTACGCCGCCAGGGACTCAAATCCTGCAGTGCCAGACGTGTCCCCCTGCTTAAGCCAGTACATGTCCAGGCCTGTCTGAAGTTTGCTAGAGAGCATTTGGATGATCCAGAAGAAGGTTGGGAGAATGTCATATGGTCAGATGAAACCAAAATATAACTTTTTGGTAAAAACTCAACTCGTCGTGGGGCTGTTTTTCTGCAAAGGGACCAGGACGACTGATCCGTGTAAAGGAAGGAAAGAATGAATGGGGCCATGTATCGTAAGATTTTGAGTGAAAACCTCCTTCCATCAGCAAGGGCATTGAAGATGAAACGTGGCTGGGTCTTTCAGCATGACAATGATCCCAAACACACCACCCGGGCAACGAAGGAGTGGCTTCGTAAGAAGCATTTCAAGGTCCTGGAGTGGCCTAGCCAGTCTCCAGATCTCAACCCCATAGAAAATCTTTGGAGGGAGTTGAAAGTCCGTGTTGCCCAGCAACAGCCCCAAAACATCACTGCTCTAGAGGAGATCTGCATGGAGGAATGGGCCAAAATACCAGCAACAGTGTGTGAAAACCTTGTGAAGACTTACAGAAAACGTTTGACCTCTGTCATTGCCAACAAAAGGTATATAACAAAGTATTGAGATAAACTTTTGTTATTGACCAAATACTTATTTTCCACCATAATTTGCAAATAAATTCATAAAAAATCCTACAATGTGATTTTCTGGATTTTTTCCCCTAATTTTGTCTGTCATAGTTGAAGTGTACCTATGATGAAAATTACAGGCCTCTCTCATCTTTTTAAGTGGGAGAACTTGCACAATTGGTGGCTGACTAAATACTTTTTTGCCCCACTGTATGTATGTGTGTGTGTGTGAGCGTGTCCGTCTGCCAGGGTCTCACGTCTTTAGTGATGGCGTAGCCTACAGTCAGCCCTGAGCTGAATGGGTGGCAGGTTGCCGAGCTCTGTATCCAGGACACCAGGGCCAACCACAGGGGAATGTGAGAGGAATGTAGATTTGTCGACAGACTCCACATCACAGAGAGAGAGAACAGACACTAACCCTGGGCCCTGCCTCACCCCTCAACCCCCTCATTACCCTACCCACACACCCTCTCACCCACTTCCAGTGCACTACAGAAAAGTAGGCTGAAGAACATGTAGATGTGTCCCACTCAGCGGAACTAAAATCTTCCCTACTGTATACTGACCTTTCTAAAGAGGATTCAAAATGCAGTTCCATGTAGGACACACCACTATACAGTATGGGGGATTCTTATGGGACAGTTCCATGTAGGACACACCACTATACAGTATGGGGGATTGTTATGGGACAGTTACATGCAGGACACGCCACTATACAGTATGGGGGATTGTTATGGGACAGTTACATGTAGGACACACCACTATACAGTATGGGGGATTCTTATGGGACAGTTCCATGTAGGACACACCACTATACAGTATGGGGGATTCTTATGGGACAGTTACATGCAGGACACGCCACTATACAGTATGGGGGATTGTTATGGGACAGTTACATGTAGGACACACCACTATACAGTATGGGGGATTGTTATGGGACAGTTCCATGTAGGACACACCACTATACAGTATGGGGGATTCTTATGGGACAGTTCCATGTAGGACACACCACTATACAGTATGGGGGATTCTTATGGGACAGTTCCATGTAGGACACACCACTATACAGTATGGGGGATTGTTATGGGACAGTTCCATGTAGGACACACCACTATACAGTATGGGGGATTGTTATGGGACAGTTCCATGTAGCACACACCACTATACAGTATGGGGGATTCTTATGGGACAGTTCCATGTAGGACACACCACTATACAGTATGGGGGATTCTTATGGGACAGTTCCATGTAGCACACACCACTATACAGTATGGGGGATTCTTATGGGACAGTTCCATGTAGGACACACCACTATACAGTATGGGGGATTCTTATGGGACAGTTCCATGTAGCACACACCACTATACAGTATGGGGGATTATTATGGGACAGTTCCATGTAGCACACACCACTATACAGTATGGGGGATTCTTATGGGACAGTTCCATGTAGGACACACCACTATACAGTATGGGGGATTCTTATGGGACAGTTCCATGTAGGACACACCACTATACAGTATGGGGGATTCTTATGGGACAGTTCCATGTAGGACACACCACTATACAGTATGGGGGATTCTTATGGGACAGTTCCATGTAGCACACACCACTATACAGTATGGGGGATTGTTATGGGACAGTTCCATGTAGGACACACCACTATACAGTATGGGGGATTCTTATGGGACAGTTCCATGTAGGACACACCACTATACAGTATGGGGGATTCTTATGGGACAGTTCCATGTAGGACACACCACTATACAGTATGGGGGATTCTTATGGGACAGTTCCATGTAGCACACACCCCTATACAGTATGGGGGATTCTTATGAGGCATGATTGATGTGAGAGGAGTGTAGTGTACTTTTCAACTCTTCATCCTTTCTATATATTCTCTGTATAATACACACTGAACAAAAATCAAACATTTTCCATTCGCACAAAAAAGCTTATTTCTCTCAAATTTTGTGCACAAATTTGTTTACATCCCTGTTAGTGAGGATTTCTCCTTTACCAAGATAATCCATCCACCTGAAAGGTGTGGCATATCATGAAGCTGATTAAAAAGCATGATCATTACACAGGTGCACCTTGTGCTGGGGACAACAAAAGGCCACTATAAAATGTGCAGTTTTGTCACACAACACAATGCCACAGATGTCTCAAGTTGAATGGAGCATGCAATTGGCCTGCTGACTGCAGGAATGTCCACCAGAGCTGTTGCCAGAGAATTTAATGTTCATTTCTCTACCATAAGCTGCATCCGATGTCGTTTTTGAGAATTTGGCAGTACGTTCAACCGGTCTCACAACCACAGACCACATGTAACCACGCCAGCCCAGGACCTCCACATCCGTCTTCTTCACCTGCGGGATTGTCTGAGGGGGAGTGTGGGTGGTGCTGAGGAGTATTTCTGTCAGTACTAAAGCCCTTTTGTGGGGAAAAACTCATTCTGATTGGCTGGGCCTGGCTCCCCAGTGGGCCTGGCTGCCAAGTGGGTGGGCCTACACCCCTCCAAGGCCCAACCATGGCTGTGCCCCTGCCCAGTCGTGAAATCCATAGATTAGGGCCTAATGAATTTATTTCAATTGACTGATCTCCTTCTATGAACTGTAACTCAGTAAAATCGTTGAAATTGTTGCATTTATATTTTTGTTCAGTACACTTATTACATACCAGAGCAGTCTGTAGCAGAGAAATTCAAACATTAACCTAACGTCCCATATTCTGTCTCCTTCCCTACAGCTCTGTTCTCACATGCAGACTTAAATGACAAATTACACCTGAGTGCACATATACACTGCAGGAGACTAGGTGGTCGTTTTGGATTTTCTTTTCCATGGATGAGTCTGCATCCTCCTTCCTTGAAGTACCCCTGTAGGCTGTAGTCTAAGTGAGCCGTTTTATCCACGGAAAGAACCCACAGAGCAGACTGACAGTCGCGACATCATCAAATGGAGACGTGGTGTGGAGACAGCACGGCAAAGGGGTTTTATAGGGGCTGGTCTCTGGTGAAGGAAGGCGTGTGTGTGTTGTAAAAATCAACCGTTTTAAAAAGGAGCCATCACACACTGATGAGGGAGTGTCAGTATGGTGGGAGTGTCAAAAGGCTGTGTGTGTGTGGGGGGGGGGGGTAAATGTGTGTGTGTGTGGGGGGGGGGGGGGGGGGGGGGGTAAATGTGTGTGTGTGGGGGGGGGGGGGAAATGTGTGTGTGTGTGTGTGTGGGGGGGGGGGGTAAATGTGTGTGTGGGGGGGTAAATGTGTGTGTGTGTGTGGGGGGAAATGTGTGTGTGTGTGTGGGGGGGGAAATGTGTGTGTGTGTGTGTGGGGGGGGGGGGGGGGGTAAATGTGTGTGTGTGTGAAAATGAGAGCGTTCTTAATTAGAGAGAACCTCTTGTTAAATTAGAGATATATCCTCCTTGAATAACACAGGAGAGGATAACAGTAACTCAGCCTCTCACCGTAAACACAACCTGGTCCCTATCACACACCACCACCTTCTGCCATGTGTTTCTTCAGGCTGGATAACAGCAGACCAGGATCTTGAGCTCATTTGATGTTAACCTATGATCATATACAGTACACACGCATTCGTCTCTCACCATGTTAACTCACCCACTACCATGATGTTGTGCTGATTGAGTGTGTGTGTGCGTGTCTGTATGGCATTTGCATTGCTTGCTGGGTATTTGTAAAGCACAGCTGACGTAAAAAGGTCTTTATAAAATAAATGTGATTGATTGAATTTGATCTGTTTGTGTGGGTGTGTTCTCTCTCTTCATGTTAACTCACCCACTACCATGATGTTGAGCTCGAAGCCCTGTTTCATGGCCTTCCTCCGCATCTGTTCTAGGATGGCATCGATGCCCACATAGCTGAAGTCCCCCATGCCAGGACCTGGCACAGGCTTCTCCACCTGGCACGCTGCGGGCACCGCCGGGGGTGGCATCATCATCTCGGGCACGGCCACCTCAGACATGGCTCTACTGTTGTAGCTGGTAGTGACCTCTGACCCTGAGGAGAGAGGGAAATAAATGTCAGTACAAGTGGATAAACCATTTATTTCCTCTCGTGTGATCATGTATCTTTGAAACATACTGGACACATGAGCTTCCTACTGTGAAATAAAGAAAATCATTTAAAGTAGCAAGATAACAAAAATCTTATACATTCAAGTAACCAACTTATACAGTTAATATACTACACTAAACATATACAGTGAGTATAACATAAGAATAGCAGAACCATATTGCTGTGTCATCAGAAACAAGTGAAGGAGTTGGAAGGATATGTTTTCTACACAGCTGTGAGGAGCTAGTTACTAGCTAGACATAATAACCTAGCTAGACCTGGGCGAGAGACCACACACTAGTCTGAACAAATATCCATACATTAGGATCTAACATGGGCCAAAGCCCTGCTAATACTAACAGACAGCTGAGCACACCAGGACAACTACCTGTGGTGTGTGTGTTTGTGTTGGAGCTGGGGAGACAGTGTAAAAGTTGACGAGGTGTAGACTAGCGGACCATAAACTAAGGAAATGTAAAGAAATCCCCCCATATCACTCACTACCTGTTATTACTGAACCAACCATGTGTCAGCACCACCCAGAGCCTTCTGCAGTACTGAACCAACCGTGTGTCAGCACCACCCAGAGCCTTCTGCAGTACTGAACCAACCGTGTGTCAGCACCACCCAGAGCCTTCTGCAGTACTGAACCAACCGTGTGTCAGCACCACCCAGAGCCTTCTGAAGTACTGAACCAATCGTGTTTCAGAACCACCCAGAGCCTTCTGCAGTACTGAACCAACCGTGTTTCAGCACCACCCAGAGCCTTCTGCAGTACTGAACCAACCGTGTGTCAGCACCACCCAGAGCCTTCTGAAGTACTGAACCAATCGTGTTTCAGAACCACCCAGAGCCTTCTGCAGTACTGAACCAACCGTGTTTCAGCACCACCCAGAGCCTTCTGCAGTACTGAACCAACCGTGTTTTAGCACCACCCAGAGCCTTCTGCAGTACTGAACCAACCGTGTTTCAGCACCACCCAGAGCCTTCTGAAGTACTGAACCAATCGTGTTTCAGAACCACCCGGGGCCTTCTGCAGTCACACACTTACTCAACAGTCATATTGAAGTAAACAGTCTCTACTGAGGGTTAGATACACAGTACATGTTTGTCTGACCACCGCAGGACTCGTATACATTCATAGAATAATATTCTGTATATTTCCCTGAGTTACAGGAGGACCCCCCTGCAGATTCTAACTCAAGTTAACTATGTATGCTGGGTGGTGTCTGATCACCAGGCATATTATTTAATATGGTGCGTCCTGCTGATGATGAGAGAGTGAAAAAGAGAGAAATCACTGGGGCTGAAACCTGACCTAGTCACAACTCTGGAATCAACAGTGCTATTAAGGATGACTGACACACACACACACACACACACACGTCAAGGAGGACAGTCAGCTCCTCTCTTGGAGCCACCAGGGCAGGCTGCCAAGAATTTTACAGCCATCAAGATTCCATCCCTCCTCCCTCCAGCTAGTTACAACTCCGATAACAACAACACTGAAGAGAGAAACCCAGGAAAATCAGAGTTCACTGTAAAGACTACTACACTAGGTTTTGGTAGGAAGAGAATAGGCTAGTATATCTTGTTCCCTGATAACACTTGATACCAGTCCGTTTTCAAAAGAAAAGTCTTGTTGAGTATGATGTCAAAGTACATATATCTATAGAAACAGGCAGAGTTAGAGACAGAGTTAGAGACACACCTAGCCTATAGGGAACTAGCTCTAACTGGCCTCCACACCACTTCCCCATCCTGGTCCAGACACCAGTCAACAAGTTATGCAGGACCCTCTCCTCTAGTAGTTTCCACTGCAACAGGTACAGAATAATACTGATCAACATGTCACTATTCTAACTTCCAATACCTGGCTCTACCCTGCGCTTACAGTTCTTGACTGGCATATGAAGGTGGTTGGTCATAGATAGATCTGGTGACCAGAATGTTTGTGCTTCAGCCAACTCTTCTGTCATGTGTGTTGTCATGGCATACAGTAGAAGAAAGGATGACTGAGGAGTTGGCTGAAGCACAAACAGACCTGGTTACCAGGCTATCTACAGTACCAGTCCAGTTTGGATACACCTACTCATTCAAGGGTTTTTATTTTTACTATATTCTACATTGTAGAATAATAGTGAAGACATCAAAACTATGAAATATCACATACGGAATCATGTAGTAACCAAAAAAGTGTTTAACAAATCAAAATATATTTGATTCTTCAAAGTAGACACCCTTTGCCTTGATGACAGCTTTGCGCACTCTGGGCACTCTCAACCAGGAACCAATTCTTCACCTGGAATGCTTTTCCAACAGTCTTGAAGGAGTTCCCACATATGCTGAGCACTTGTTGGCTGCTTTTCCTTCACTCTGCGGTCCAACCCATTCCAAACCATCTCAATTGGGTTGAGGTCGGGTGATTGTGGAGGCCAGGTCATCTGATGCAGCACTCCGTCACTCTCCTGGGTCAAATAGCCCTTACACAGCCTGGAGGTGTGTTTTGGGTTGTTGTCCTGTTGAAAACCAAATGATAGTCCCACAAAGCGCAAACCAGATGGGATAGCTACTCTGTGTCTCACAAAGACACGGCGGTTGGAACCAAAAATCTCAAATTTGGACTCCGACCAAAGGACAGATTTCCACTGGTCTAATGTCTATTGCTCGTGTTTCTTGGCCCAAGTAAGTATCTTCTTCCTATTGTTGTCCTTAAGTAGTGGTTTCTTTGCAGCAATTCAACCATGAAGGCCTGATTCACTCAGTCTCCTCTGAACAGTTAACAATGAGATGTGTCTGTTACTTGAACTCTGTGAAGCATTTATTTGGGCTGCAATCTGAGGCTGGTAACTCTTATGAATTTATCCTCTGTAGCAGAGGTAACTCTGTGTCTTCCTTTCCTCTGGCGGTCCTCATGAGAGCCAGTTTCATCATAGCGCTTGATGGTTTTTGCGACTGCACTTGAAGAAACTTTCAAAGTTCTTGACATTTTCCGGATAGACTGACCTTCATGTCAAAGTAATGATGGACTGTCGTTTCTCTTTGCTTATTTGAGCTGTTCATGCCATAATATGGACTTGTTATTTTACCAAATAGGGCCTTCTTCTGTATACCACCCCTACCTTGTCACAACACAAATGATTGGCTCAAACGCATTAAGGAAAGAAATTCCACAAATGAACTTAACAAGGCACACCTGTTAATTGAAATGCATTCCAGGTGACTACCTCATGAAGCTGTTTGAGAGAATACCAAGTGTGCAAAGCTGTCATCAAGGCAAAGGGTGGCTACTTTGAAGAATCTCAAATATAAAATATTTGTTTAACACTTTTTTGGTTACTACATGATTGTGTTCTTTGTTATTTCATAGTTTTGATGTCTTCACTATTATTCTACAATGCAGAAAATAGTAAAATAAAGAAAATCCCTTGAATGAGTAGGTGTGTCCAAACTTTTGACTGGTACTGTATGTCCAGCAAACCTCATATGCCAGTCACGTACTGTAAACAGAGTTACTTACAAAAGGCTCTGACTGATGTAAAAGACTAATTGGGTGAGGTGAAGTGCAATGGCTCATCGCCATGGTTACAGAGACAAGACGATGCACTGTCCATCCCAAACAGAGTCACTGCTCAGCCCTTTCACTTAACATCAGGGGACACTGCAGAACCCCTTTGGAGAAGATAGGGCATAACTATCTGACCATGGTACAGAACTGCTATGATGAGTGTTACAACAAGCTCTGCAAGGTGAGGAGTGAAGGATCATGGTTAACAAGGTGACAGTGTCTCGACCCTCTCTTCGTTAAATAAGAGTCACAGCTTGTCTCTTTTTCCTTCCCTCTTCAGGGGACACTGCAGCACCCCTTTGGGAGGATGGGCCATACATGTACCTGTCTGTTCCCTCTACAGGGAGCCAGAGAGCTGGGTACATCTTGGCTGTGTTTGGGCCTGTTTAACAAGAAGTAAATAGAAACACACACTAATCTCCCATTCCTGGTTGTTAAGAAACGTCTAGTTTCGAGGGTTTAGAGGGTGACACTCTATAGGAACGATGCAGGGATTAGGGCTGGGACGATACCAGTATCACGATTCAAAGGATTGTAACAACCCTAGCTTTGTACGTTGACAGCTCATGAACCCGATGACACTAGGTACACTACCAACCAACAGCACATACAAGAGGGCCAGACAACCTTTCTGTCTGACTACACTGCTAAGACGTTGTGCAACTTTGTGAAGTAAATGTAGCCTTTGTTTAACCACGATCAAATCCCTTGAGGTTAAAACCCCTCTTCAAGGAGACCTGGAAAAAACTCGACAGCAGGGGTATTCAACTCTTACCCTATGACATCCGGGGCCTGCTGGTTTTCTGTTCTACCTGATAATTAAATGCACATACCTGGTGTCCCAGGTCTAAATCAGTCCATGGTTAGAGGGGAACAATTAAAAAAAGCAGTGGAACTGGCTTCGAGGTCCAGAGTTGAGTTTGAGGGCTCTACAGTATGTCAGCCAATATGTCTTGCCAAAGTGCATAACATGGAACTGATTGGATATAGTATTTGTTAGTCAGGGATGCCTTGGCCTGCTGTGCAGCACCGAAACATAGGTGTCTGAGTGCTTTTTGGAAAATAAACCCTATAAATCTGAAATGACCCTTGACCCTTTCAACAGTTAGAACGTCTGGTTGGCCATTTAACCTAAACAGCTGGGAGACATTAGCAGCACATTATCACACGGGGACAGGGAGAGAAGGACCAGTTAACCAGACAAGCAAAGCAGAGGAATGGATGAGGGTTGTGTGTGTCTCATCTTTAAAAACATTTCATCCATTGAGTATGGTTCCAGTCGGTTTCCCAGAATGTGGACAACATTGACATCATCACTGTGTTTGCTAGCTGACAACAAACCACCTTCAGGATAAAACAAAACCTAAGAACCCACAAACTGTCAGTCAAGCAGATTGTAGATATGAGTCCAGGTGAAGATGAACCTGTTTCTGGATCTTTCATGGATTATCTCTACCTCTCTAATTATAAAATGGTTATGAACAGTCTATGTAGTGTTATAAAGCATTATGCATGGCACATGAAGCTTTATGTGATTGTAATGCATTATAAACAGGGTATTTGTAGGGAGAGTTATCAATGTTGTCAGTTGAATAGTAACAGTCAGCAGCAATCAGTGGGACCATAAGGTTCACTATGTGGGCAATATGTTGTCATGGATGGATCCCTCTAATGATTATTTCCTGGAATTGAGTGGATTACATTACATAGGCTACATCCCTCTTTTGAATGGGGTGTGCAGTCTTTCGGATGGCAGTCTTTCGAATGTGCAGTCTTTCGGATGGCAGTCTTTCCCGAGTGGCCTCAGTGCTAGAGGCGTCACTACAGACACCCTGGTTCGAATCCAGGCTGTATCACAACCGGCCGTGATTGGGAATCCCATAGGGCGGCGCACAATTGGACCAGCGTCGTCTGGGTATGGCTGGGGTAGGCCATCATTGTAAATAATAATTTGTTCTTAACTGACTTGCCTAGTTAAATAAAGGTTCAATTTAAAATAAAATATAAATGTATTAAAAATGTTAAACAGATGGCCTGACTCACTGTGGTTATTAAAGATTCCATGGCACTGCAAAGAGAAGAGGACATGTAATTAAAATGACTTTATTTAGGTGACACTCACCCTAAGAGTAGGGGTGTTAACCCTGATGTCATGGCTAAATTCCCAAACTGGCCCTCATCATTTTATCATGGAAAGGGAAAGGGGTTACCTAGTCAGTTGTACAACTATGCATTCAACTGAAATGTGTCTTCTCCATTTATGGGCATCTAATCATCCCCAGATTCCAATTCCAGTGGGCTCTCCTATCCCTTGAAACCCTTCAACCAGGTTGTTGCTGTGAAAGGGTGTGGCAACCTAAAATTCAGTTGAGATTTTCTTCACTTCAAGATGAAATTGGCATGAAACATGCATTTCGTAAGAATCCACAGAAAAATACTTTTAGAATTCCCACAAAAAAATAAAAATACTCTTCCAGATTTACTGGAATTGTTGTGATCCTGTTTTCAATTATGGCCCATAAAGAATGTTTTTTTTCTGTCATTGCAGAGTGTGCAGTTGCTTTGCTCTGTAAATAAAGACAGAAGTCCCAATACCAGAGAGAGGAGAGGAATAGACAGGAGAAGAGCGGAGAGGGGACTGAATACATGTGATTTACTCTCACCATGCATAGCTTGGGGCATTCCCACTTACCAGCCAGCTAACTACAAACAGGCCCTAAAATATTCCCAAAAAGTTTGTTATGTTTTTCTCAAACCTCCCCGCAGGCCAGATCCATATGTTTGACACCTGTCCTACACTGTCTATAATCTAGCCCTGCATCTACTACACATTGTGTCTTCAGGAGGGAGACATTTTTTAAAACAGGGAAGAACTACATTACCTAAACCTGTCCAATTAGTGCAAACACTAATTATTTCAGTTTTCCAACCCAATGTGATATGTTCACCATCGGTCGGATGATGTTAATCAAAAGGTTAGGGCTGCGGTTAGTTGAAATGTTGTTGACAGTCAGATGTTCAGTTGATGTTCAACTACAAACCATCTATTTGGTACTATGCAAATGAAGTGCTGCCTTACATGTTTCGTGTATATGTTTATGACATCATTCATCCCCTAACTGATATGACATGGGGGGGGTGTCATACAAGTATACACAGCTGGCCTGCTGAGAACCGTGTCAAACATGTCAATGGGGCTCATTCATAAGCACTACAACACTTCCAACCTCACTGTGCTGGTCACAAACCTTTTAATGAGTGTACTCTAGAAACATCTGTTGCTTTTTCTCCACGTTCCGAGACTCATGAGAGAGAGAACAAGAGAAAGAAAGAGGGATCCATAAAGAGGGCAGAAGACAGTTCGCCTGTCGTCTATAGCTTTATGGTAATAGCCAGAGTGAGTGGCCATCTCTCCAGTCTACACGTTTACAATGACATTTTGTCCATAAGCTCTTTTCTAAAGCAAATTGAATACGCTACTCCAAACTATTATTAATCAAGAAATCAGAAAACAGACTTCCTCTAACAGTGGAAAGTCCAACTAGTTGTGACCGAGTCCTGGTTTCATTCTTCCTATGAATTTCTCAGGTCAAGAACCAGGGAGGAAAGAGGGGAAGAGATGACAATGCATGTGAAGAACAAAAGAAAGCCTGGCATCATCAACACTGCAGATGAGCCATCAGATCCTGGGACACAGAAGCCATTGTCAGGTACAATGTCACCGTCATATGACAGAGGCTGACACAGCAGTACGGAGGCCAGCCAGTAAGACCAGGCATTAAGACCAGGCATTACTCTGCATTATGGTACAAATACCCCCTAGCCAGACCCAAAGAGAAGCCCCAAAATGAACCGGGGAAGTGTTGTGCTTATATGCGGGTGTGTTTGTGTAGCCAAGCCCGTTTCCCAGGGTCCTCTCCATTTCTGGTCTCCTGAGAATGTGGCCTACGACCCCACAGGGCTGTGAAAGCAGATGTTGTCACCTGATGCTGGGGATATGTACTGCTGTGTGTGTGTGTGTGTGTGTGTGTGTGTGTGTGTGTGTGTGTGTGTGTGTGTGTGTGTGTGTGTGTGTGTGTGTGTGTGTGTGTGTGTGTGTGTGTGTGTGTGTGTGTGTGTGTGTGTGTGTAGAGTTGTTTACCAAACACATCTGTATGCCCAATACATGACACAACCTCAGACACTCATTTAAAAATGGATGGACAATAAAGACATAAAACGACGAAGAGAGCATGTTCTAACACTCCAACATATTTCTAAGGTGTAATCGTCTTCAGATTGTAACAATGTGCATCGACCTTATAAAACCTCCATCCAAACATTGAACTTTACAAACGGCACCCCATACCTACCATAGACTTCCAGTGATGGGGTCAGAGTGTTTCAGAGTGATGTTAGACAGACAGAGGGGTGAGGGGTTCATTCAGTCATGCTGCAGTGCTGTTATCTGTCTCATTATCTGACCCGTCACTGTTTCTGACAGAAAACAGACAACGCAAGGACCCCTAACTGCCTACACAATACAGGGACATTATCTACCTGTGTACATAAACAAACATCGACACAGAGAGACACAAAGGTACACACAGACACGCATGAATGTGCACGCGCACGTACTTAGTTTCAGGTCAGATATGTAGCATAGTCTGCTGAAAGTATGCACAGGACCATTTCCTCATGATGTTGAGCAGGATCTTTACACCAACTGTAGATTCCTCCTGCGACACCACCTCTTAGCCTGTTCCTAGATCAGTCTGTGCTGTATAGCTAACTACTATGGCCAATGTCATACCAATCATGTTTGACTATAGGAGTTAGCAAGACAGCTTCAAATGGAAGTGAAAGAGTCCACTTCAAAATGAAAATCTTTATATTTTCAGTTAAGACGTGTCTTTAGCCCGAACCTGCACAATTGTAACCTGCCTGTTTACCATTCTGTTTCCACCTAGTTACCATTCTGTTTCTGCCTTTTCTGCCTAGTTACCATTCTGTTTCCACCTAGTTACCATTCTGTTTCTGCCTCAGTCATCATTAGCCTAATGTTAACTGTAACAAGGTCCATCTAATGATATTATCTATGAGCCTTCTTCAGAGAAGCTAAGAGAACGAGCCATTAGCCAGCAGCATTAGCAGTAGCCTATTACAGGTCATGCTACTACCGGTTGTTTGTTTTGCTGAGGTCATAGTGTATCGGTGTGGAATGGTTCTCTGACAGCTAGTGTTGGGGCGCAGGGTTCCAGAATCTGACCTTTGACTGACCTCTCTGCCCCGAGTCACTGGTACGACTACAGAGAGAAACAACCTCGGGGAGAGAATTAGGGAGAGGACTGCTTTCAAAGGAGTTGCGCTAAACCACCTTAGCAACCCATATCATGTAGCTTGGTGTATTATGACACGTTACCTCTGGACTGGACTTTCATTTCCATGACTGATCAACACGTGTTTTCTCATGGCTTTCTTGTCCCTCTGCAGCAGACATATGGTGAGCAATATGTTTGGAACACGGAATCACAATACACATAATTGAATCACAATACCTATAGAATGGAGAGAAATCGGAATACATATTGTATCGGCACATAGGTTTCATGATAATATCGTATGGTGAGGTCCCTGGCAATTCCCAGCCATAGTATGTTTTATGGAGGTGATGTCATTCTGTCATTTACATGACGTCAACGGTGAATAAATAAGGCTTCAGACAGATGTCATCTAGATGTGTTACATGGATCTCATAACAGTCTGGTCACAGTAAAGTGATACTGGGAAGATGTCAATACCAGTCAAAGTGACATTGGTACTATAGGTCTACAGACGTACTCACTCTGTCAATGTGAGGACCTCTACATATCCACTGTGCTGTCGATCATTCCTTTAATACCGTGGGCCCAAGTCAACACACACACACGTTCATCATTCCATCAGCACAGTGATCAACAGTAGACCCCAATCTATCCGTCACTGCAGACAGAAAGAGATGACCAACCCCTCAACTCTCCCTAAACCTGCTAGTCTGCACCCCTCCTTAATCCGCATCAAGTCCCTTCTACCCCTCCCTATACACACATATATCCCAGAAGTACTAGAGCTGGGCGATAAAGACAAAAATCCATATCACGCTACATTTAATGAATTATCCCGATAACGCTAAATTCATAGCAATGTGCATCAGTTACTTTTTTATATTAGCCTTAAAACTACTACTATTTTTAAAATGTTGTAGATATCAATTGTCCGGATAGAAATCGCCCATATTTGTAGACTTAATTCATTTCAAAACGTCACATTACTCTAGTAAAGGCTACTTATAGCAGTAAAATGCCCTGGATAAATGATCGGTTGGGTCAGTATCAGTAAT
This sequence comes from Salvelinus namaycush, assembly GCF_016432855.1. Lineage (NCBI taxonomy): Eukaryota > Metazoa > Chordata > Actinopteri > Salmoniformes > Salmonidae > Salvelinus > Salvelinus namaycush. The sequence continues at coordinate 97,915,112 of NC_052309.1, forward strand.
GTTAGATGTATCGTCCTTGCTCTATGAACAACACACCAGTCTGCACCCCTTCCCTTCTTCCTTCCTAGACCCACTGTCCTTCACTGGAACTAAAACCACAGACCTCATTATCTCATACATACCATTTCAGAACTAAAACCGCTGACCTCATACATACCATTTCAGGAGACAAGGACATACATTACATGGCTACATGCCATACTCCACCAGTCATAATGGTATGCAAATGCATGACCAAGGGGAAGTGAAGAAATAATATGTAAGCAAAGTAGATACTAACCCACTTAACAGATGCAGGTAGTTTGTCTACAGACAGAACCATACCTCTGGGAATCTAACACACACACACACACACACACACACACACACACACACACACACACACACACACACACACACACACACACACACACACACACACACACACACACACACACACACACACACACACACACACACACACACACACGAGAATGCAGAGGTAATGACGACCTTTCCGGCATCACATCAGCAGCTGTTGAAGAGCCACGGTGTCTGTTCTTGCCTGGCAATGCACCAAAGCCCTTAACTGTCCAGAAAACAGAGCTCCTTTGAACTAGTGTGTCTGTAAATCAGATCCGACTGACTCAAAGGTGAAGAGCGGTTCCGTTATTCTGCTTATTTTTAACTGCCTGATATCAGTGAACTATGCCTATGTAAAATAGCTGGGGTCAAACCTGTTTAAACAAAACATAGGTTGAGGGAAGCCATTGTCAGAGCAGTGCCATAGTTCTGCTTTTACTGTGACAGCCAATAAGAACAGCAATATGCAATCAAAGAAGAGAGAGGGATGAAAGAGATAGATTACTCTATTTTTCGGTCTATCTCCACTTTCCAGACACATCACTCCATCAGTTTAACTACAGGGACTACTTTTCACTTCGAACGGGCGGCCGGAGACTACTTCACAGCAGGGTCTCACATCCTATACTAAAAGTATCTGCCTCTTTCCACATGTTTCCACGTGTGGAAATCCCTCCATGTACAGTAGTGCTCTGCCTCTCTCCATGTTCTGTACCTGGTCTGTATGCAATACAGCAATGTCATGGATCAATGTCCCTTCCAGCACTACACAGCCCCATGTGTGGATCATGTCGTTAGAGGAAAGTTAGAGAAAAGACGGAACGAGGGGAAAGAAGAGCTGAAATTAACCAGAGCCCAGCAGAAACAGAGAAATTTAATGAAACATGGCAGCAGCAGAGAAGCAGTGCTGTGGTTATGCAAACAGCCCCCTCACCTCCCAGGATTGATTACAAGGCTTGGCCCTGGAGCTGCAGACACCATGTTAGAGACACACACAATTCTTATCCCCGAACCCCCCCCCTCCGTCCCTCCGTCCCTCCACTCTGAGCTCACCCGCTCACCCGCTCCGCCCCCCAAACCCCCAAGAGCTCAGTACAACAGAGAAAAACTAGGATGAACCAGCAACAATGCCAGGTTCCGGGAGTACAGTACAACAGAGAGAAACTTCACAGAAAGCCCATTCCCCTCTACAGTCATACCTCAGTACATCTGAGTGTATTTCTATCAAGACAAACAAATACACACTAACATAAACACAGAAACATGCACACTCACACAGTAGTGGTGCTCCTGGGCAGCAGAGTAAAGAGAGAGCTAGTACTGTACCACAGACAAACAGGAAACTAGAAGACACGGAGGGAGAAAAAGAAAAGCAGAGAAATAGAGAGAGGGGAGAACAAGGAAACCACACACAGTACACACTGCGAGGGAGGCAGAACCGCAAACTCACCGTGTGTGTTGTCCCGTGCTGAAGAGCAGCCCCCTAGTGAGAGCCAGTCCAGTCACCGAGGAACCCCACGGCCCCTCCCACCTCACCATGTGACACTGGACCACAGGCATGCCACACCCCCCTCTCACTCACACCACCCTCCCCTCAACATGAAACATCTTCAACAGAGAGGATAAACGCTTCTCATGCTTCCCATCTGAAACAGTTGGGAATAGTTTGTGCATACAGTATCAGTCAAAAAATATACCTATTCATTCCAGGGTTTTTATTTATTTGTTTCTAATTGTAGAATAATAGTGAAGACATCAAAACTATGAAATAACACATATGGAATCATGTAGTAACCAAAAAAGTGTTTAACAAATTAAAATATATTTTATATTTGAGATTCTTCAAAATAACCACCCTTAGCCTTGATGACAGCTTTGCACACACTTGGCATTCTCTCAAACAGCTTCATGAGGTAGTCACCTGGAATCCATTTCAATTAACAGGTGTGCCTTGTTAAAAGTTCATTTGTGGAATTTCTTTCCTTCTTAATGTGTTTGAGCCAATCAGTTGTGTTGCAAAAAGGTTGGGTTGGTATACAGAAGATAACCCCATATTATGGCATGAACAGCTCAAATAAGCAAAGAGAAACGACAGCCCATCTTTACTTTAAGACATGAAGGTCAGTCAATGTGGAACATTTCAAGAACTTCAAAAGTTTCTTCAAGTGCTATGATGAAACTGGCTCTTATGAGGACCAAATAAATGCTTCACAGTTCAAGTAACAGACACATCTCAACATCAACTGTTCAGATGAGACTGCGTGAATCAGGCCTTCATGGTCGAATTGAAACCATTACTAAAGGACACCAATAAGAAGAAAACTTGCTTGGGCCAAGAAACACAAGCAATGGACATTAGACCAGTGGAAACCTGTCCTAATCTGTCTAATGATTCCAAAATTGAGATGTTTGGTTCCCCCCGCCAAGTCTCTGTGAGATGCAGAGTAGGTGAACGGATGATCCCCGCATGTGTGGTTCCCACCGTGAAGCATGGAGGAGGTGGTGTGGGGGTGCTTTGATGGTGACACTATCAGGGAAATATTTTGAATTCAAGGTACACTTAACCAGCATGGCTACGGCCTCCCGAGTGGCGCAGTGGTCTAAGGCACTGGATCGCAGTGCTAGCTGTACCACTAGAGATTCTGGGTTCGAGTCCAGGCTCTGTCGCAGCCAGCTGCGACCGGGAGGCCCATGGGGCGGCGCACAATTGGCCCACCGTCGTCCGGGTTAGGGAGGGTTTGGCTGGCAGGGATATCCTTGTCTCATCGCGCACTAGCAACTCCTGTGGCGGGCCGGGCGCAGTGCACACTGACACGGTCGCCAGGTGTACGGTGTTTCCTCCAACACATTGGTGCGGCTGGCTTCCGGGTTGGATGGGCATTGTGTCAAGAAGCAGTGCGGCTTGGCTTGGTTGGGTTGTGTTTCGGAGGACACATGGCTCTCGACCTTCGCCTCTCCCGAGTCCGTACGAGACAACACTGTAACTACTACCAATTGGATACCACGAAACTGGGGAGAAAAAAGGGGTGAAAAAAAAAAAAAAAAAAAACAGCATTCTGCAGCAATACGCCATCCCATCTGGTTTGCGCTTAGTGGGACTATCATTTGTTTTCAATAGGACAATGAGCAAACACACCACTAAGAGCTATTTGACCTAGAAGGAGAGTGATGGAGTGCTGCATCAGATAACCTGGCCTCCACAACCACCCGACCTCAACCCAATTGAGATGGTTTGGAATGAGTTAGACCGCAGAGTGAAGGAAAAGTGCTCAGCATATGTGGGAACTCCTTCAAGACTGTTGGAAAAGCATTCCAGGTGAAGCTGGTTGAGAGAATGCCAAGAGTGTACAAAACTGTTGTCAAGGCAAAGGGTGGCTACTTTGAAGAATCTCAAATATATGTTTAACACTTTTTTGGTTACAACATGATTCCATATGGGCTATTTCATAGTTTTGATGTCTTCACTATTATTCTACAATGTAGAAAATAGTAAAAATAAAGAAAAACCCTTGAATGAGTAGGTGTGTCCAAACTTTTGACTGGTACTGTATATTATGTATGTATATATATTATATTATGACATTTTGTGACGTTTTTGTTGATTTTGGTCTTTGGCAAGGGTTTTTTCTGCTGTTCGTGCACACAATATTATCTCGAGGCAAGCTGAAGGTCGTGAGCTGAAATCTATGCACATTCGTCGGTTATTGGTCAACAGTAGGGATTCTTCAATTAAGTGTTTATTGTCATTCAACGCTAGACGACTTGTTTTCATGTTTAAAAAAATTACTTCAGAAATACTGCACCAAACATCTTAGTTAGATGTACAAATACACAACAAAAATCTAAATCTGAGTTATCTTAGATTAATTCTGACCATTTGGAGGAAGTGTGTACTGGCTACGGCATCTCAAGATGGACAAACAGTACTATTGCCACTTTTATCTTGTTTGTTTTTCAAGCAAAGTTCGTTTAAGGGAGTATGAGAGCACACTCATTCTTAAGGCTTGCACATGCTTCGGTTCGGCTGGCGCCTAGCCATTTCTGTGTGTGTGTGTGTGTGTGTGTGTGTGTGTGTGTGTGTGTGTGCGCGTAGACACACCGTCCCTGCTCCTCTACCCCTCATCCTTCCCTTCCCCCTAGCCTCTGGCCACAGGTTTGAGAGAAGCCAGCCCGTCCATCTCCCTGGTTCTCCTGTCTGTCCCTGATTTACAACCCTCCAAAGACCTGCTCAAGCCCTTTGTTCCTGGAATTCACAGGATCCCAATCATTCCACAACACATACCAGAGGACTAGCAGGCCCAAATAAACATGATGACATGTGTTTACTTGCTATTGTGGGAGCTACATCCAACAATGGATGAGGAGGATTGAGAAGTAGGTTAAATATTTAGTACTGTAACTGTGTAGCAGGTTTACGTGTTGCAACACTGTGTCCATACCGAGAAAGGGATAACATCTTGTAATTCTTTTTGACCACAATTTTACCACCATAGCCCCATCTCTCAGCTTTATGGCATTGACAAACCACTCAGTGGGGCTGCTGTTCGGCTAAAACAAACATTCAGGAGTGTCTCTTTAATCCTTGATCATTAAAGATTAAAGGAGAGTTGCTCCCTTTAAATCCCAGTTCTACAGTGGTTCTAGTTTCTACAGTGGTTCTAGGTTCTACAGTGGTTCTAGGTTCAACTGTGGTTCTAGGTTCTACTGCAGTGGTATACATACTGCTCCAGGGAGAGGTATGTCTCAGTTGGTTCTACTGTGGTTCTAGTTTCTACGGTGGTTCTAGTTTCTACAGTGGTTCTAGTTTCTACAGTGGTTCTAGTTTCTACAGTGGTTCTAGTTTCTACAGTGGTTCTAGGTTCTACTGCAGTGGTGTACATACTGCTCCAGGGAGAGGTATGTCTCAGTAGGTTCTACGGTGGTTCTAGTCTACTGCAGTGGTGTACATACTGCTCCAGGGAGAGGTATGTCTCAGTAGGTTCTACGGTGGTTCTAGTCTACTGCAGTGGTGTACATACTGCTCCAGGGAGAGGTATGTCTCAGTAGGTTCTACGGTGGTTCTAGTCTACTGCAGTGGTGTACATACTGCTCCAGGGAGAGGTATGTCTCAGTAGGTTCTACGGTGGTTCTAGGTTCTACTGCAGTGGTGTACATACTGCTCCAGGGAGAGGTATGTCTCAGTAGGTTCTTTGATACAACTGGTTGTCTGTGATTAAAGAGCGAAGGAAACAGCTGTGTTTCTGGCCACACAGGAAGTGAAATTATATACCTACCAGGGGCTAAAGCACCACATGTCTAACACACACACCTGCAATCCATCACCTGAGTTTTTTTGGGCTGAAAGGGATCACGTTTTCACATTTAACCAAATACCTCATTCGTTTTTACAGCAACTACTGTTTCTGGATGGATGGCTTTATTTGGTTTCATTCATCACAAACCTTGCTGGTCGAGTGAAATGACTGAGTCTGTACTTTGTGAAAAGTCTTAGGGTAATTTATGTAAGAAGCTGAATGTTTTCTCTGAACAGGAGGAGAAAGTGAGCAACTGGAAAAAGTAACCTTGGACAGATGACCAAAATCTCCCCCAAAAATGCCATGGTTGTAGATTCATGACATGTCCCAGTATATGTGCAAGCCTCACACACTAGCCCTGAAGAACCCACATCCACCTAACTATTAGACTGCGTGCCAAATGGCACCCAATTCCCATAAGGCTCTGGTCAAAAGTAGTGCACTACATAGGGAATAAGGTGCCATTAGGGAGGCAGATTTACACAGTGCCTTACTCTAGCCTAATACTCCCTCAGCACACACCCTCAGCCAGCTCCCCACTTCCTGCTCGGGGTCAGAGGGGCGATCACGTATCAACATAAAAAAATAAATCCTGGGTGTATTTAGTCCGTTTTACAATGTTTATAAGAAGCCCTGAATTCTCTAACTACAGGCGCCCTATTTCAAAGCCCTGTATTGTGTGTGTGTGTGTATGTATAAATCAGTAAGAGAAACTAAACTATGTTTAAAGAGGGGACCGCTAAGTAGATAAACCATCAGAGAGTTCTGTGGTTTTCGGGGGAGCACAAGTTTGACTTCATCACAGCGTCGCTGTCTTTTCTGAGAGTTTTAGAGACACCCATTCGCTGAAGCTTTCCCAGCTGTGTTGCTAAGCGCTGTGCCAGATTGATCCGGTCAGTACCAGGGTAGTGTAGACTGAGCATGTGCAGATTGAAGATTCCTCTGTAACCAGAGCCCCCTGGGTCCCTCCAACACAACAGTAACTCTCATCACTATCCATTAGACAGGACAAGTCAAAGAGAGGGAGAGAGAGCACTATACAACTTTTACAGGAAAACAAACGCGCTTAGCGAGAGAGAGCGAGAGCGAGAGCGAGAGCGTGTACTAGAGCGAGAGAGAGAGAGAGAGAGAGAGAGAGAGTGTACTGGAGCAAGAGGGAGCGAGAGAGAGAGTACTGGAGCAAGAGGGAGAGAGAGAGAGAATACTGGAGCAAGAGGGAGAGAGTAGGAGAGAGAGAGAGTAGGAGAGAGAGAGAGAGAGTAGGAGAAAGAGAGAGAGTACTGGAGCAAGAGGGAGAGAGAGTACTGGAGCAAGAGGGAGAGAGAGTACTGGAGCAAGAGGGAGAGAGAGTACTGGAGCAAGAGGGAGAGAGAGTACTGGAGCAAGAGGGAGAGAGAGTACTGGAGCAAGAGGGAGAGAGAGTACAGGAGCAAGAGGGAGAGAGAGTACAGGAGCAAGAGGGAGAGAGAGTACTGGAGCAAGAGGGAGAGAGAGTACAGGAGCAAGAGGGAGAGAGAGTACTGGAGCAAGAGGGAGAGAGAGTAAGCACACAAGCACACACACACACACACACACACACACACACACACACACACACACACACACACACACACAGAGAGTACTTACAAAACTCAGTGTGTCCTTGTCTTGTTTGCCAGTGGAGCTGCTCAGTGTTGTCCTGCTGTAAAGTTCTGAGAAGACTGAATCTTAAAGACAAAATGTTGTACTGTACAACCCTCCCCCCACTTCTCGAAGTCTAGCTTTCCACTCAAAACTTGGCCCCTCTTTCCAGGCTTGTCTCTTTTTCATTCCTCTGTTCTCTCCATCTCTCCCCTCTCTGTCATCTCTTCATAGCCGAGCATCTAGCACGGGTCCCTGGGGCCCAGAGGACTGTGGAAGGATTGGCTCTATTCTGTACATTACTACACCCTCAACATTGATAACACACTGTATTTCTGCAGTGGGAACAAGGCTAACGCACTGCTCATCCACCCCCCACCACCATTCCTCCTCCGACCTCCCCAGAGACTCACGTCCCTAATTCATCCCAGCCAAGCCTACTGAAGTCAGAGTCACTAAATATCAAACCAGCTATATCCTAACCAAACCTGGTCCAAGATCTGTTTGTGCAGTCTCGTCTACTTCAAAGGCCATAGTTGGCAAGACAGCACAAACTGATCTGGGACCAGCTAGCTGTATTCTAACTGAAAGCAGAGATGCCAGCAGAGAGGCCCAACTGAAGGACATAGTAGAGGGACATCATCTTATTGTATGATCAGACATTGAACGACACGTGTTTTTCTCATTAGCAAAAACTGCATCCCAAAATAAGTCCAACAGTCTCTCCTAAACATCTTTGACTCCAAACTGACTGTGAACACACAGAGTGATGCCAGAGCTAAAGCCAACCATAATTTGTTTGATCGGCACAACTTGGCTCGTTCCTTTAGTATCGACTCCATTTGAGTGGCTGCCCTGCGGAGAACATGGGCTTTCCAAGATAAAAGATCTTCGTTTGACGGAGACGCAGTGCCAGAAACTCAATAGCAGGGGCCCTGTGGGCTGATGTTACTGGGCTAGATGGAGCCAAGATGGAGACGGGTCTTGGCAGGGACAGTGGAGAGCTGCTTGGCTGACCTCCCCGTGCGTGTGTTGCAGCGGGGCTTTCAGACCATAGAAACACAATGTATAGATTGAAGAAACATGGCCTTTTCAGTGTTTCAAATCACATTTGGTTTGTTCAACTATGGTTCCAATCAGAAATGTTCAGCCAAATATCAGATTACATGCATCTTATTACCGGTGACTGAATTTCAAGCAAATATACACATAGCTGAAATACACAGAGAGCAGATAGAGGAACAGTGCCACATCATAGGAGTAGGAAACCAGTTCCAGACCATTTCTCCAGTCTGTGTAGGTGGGATGTACACACTGCGAGAAGAGGAGTGTGAGAAAGAGCACAAAGTGAATAGCCTGATTGAGGTGTGTGTGTGTTTGTGGAGAGAGATTGAGAGGAGAAAAGGACCGACGTGAATAGCCAGCTTGTGTCCCACAGGTTTCCAGACTGAAGGCTGAGTATTCAGTGGGCCGCCTCAGGAGGACGGAGAGAGAAGGAGAGAAAGGAGAAGACTGAGAGACCAAACAGGACCACTATTGTTCCCATACAGTATACGGGGAAACCCAAAATAAGGGCATGTGAAGGCTGGCTCACGCACATTTTAGTGGGAAAAGCAGTTATGTTGAGTCCTGTCTGCATTGTAGTCATTCTACACCTTCACTACATTCTTTAACACTAATAATCCCTTTCGAAGAGATAAGTCAAGTTCCAATGTAGTTGGGCACGTAAGTGTCTGAGTATAAGTGCTGATCTAGCATCAGTTTTGAGTTTTAGATGATAATGAATAAGGTTGGAGAGTTTCTAGAAACCTCTAGGCCTACGTTAGAAAGTAGAACGTTTAGTGTACAGTGGGAACAGAATCAGCTAATGCCCTCTATTGTCGTCAATGTGAAAGACGTGGGAATTTAATTAACCACCAGAAATACAAAGCTTCCTGGGGTTCATTTTTAACTAAAACACTTATTTTACCTCAGCAGTATATCCCTCTGGGCCCTCCTGTCAGAAAATACAAGAAAAGACAGGAAATCGTGTGTGTGTGTGTGTGTGTGTGTGTGTGTGTGTGTGTGTGTGTGTGTGTGTGTGTGTGTGTGTGTGTGTGTGTGTGTGTGTGTGTGTGTGTGTGTGTGGTGTGTGGTGTGTGTGTGTGTGTGTGTGTATATATAGGGGTGTCATATGGGCGCAGAGCTCTGGGAAAGGAGGAAGTACTTCCTCAAACATGCTGATATAAACCCAGCAGAGCACTACAGTGAACCATCCCATAGAGCTGAGTTACGTAGAGCAGACCATTGAACTAGAATGACATTAACTTGAATGGGAAGGTCTGTTCTAGTTTCTCCAGACCTTACCTCACTGACTTTCCCTCTGCATAAAAACACTACTGCCTGGCTCGGGCTTGCTGCTGGTCCCAAACCATCTCACCACACCTTTAGTCAAGTATGTATACATTACCAAAGTAGTGGAAGTAAAGAACAACAAACTCACAGATGCTGGGGACAAGAAACTAAAGAATAAACAAAATACTGGGCCTCCCAAGTGGCGCAGCGGTCTGAGGCACTGCATCGCAGTTCTATAGGCGTCACTACAGATCCGGGTTCGATCCCGGGCTGTGTTGCAGCTGGCCGTGACCGGGAGACCCATGAGGTGGCACACAATTTGCCCAGCGTCGTCTGGGTTAGGTGAGGGTTTGGCCAACTGGGACGTCCTTGTCCCATCACGCTCTAGCAACTCCTTGTGGCGCCGGGGCGCATGCACTCTGACTTCAGTCGCCAGCTGTACGGTGTTTCCTCCGACACATTGGTGCGGATGGCTCCCGGGTTAAGCGAGTAGTGTGTCAAGAAGCAGTGCGGCTTGGCAGGTCGTGTTTCGGAGGACGCATGGCTCTCGACTAGAGGTCGACCGATTAAACAGCATGGCCGATTAATTCGGGCGATTTCAAGTTTTCATAACAATCGGTAATCAGCATTTTTGGACACCGATTATGGCCGATTCCATTGCACTCCACGAGGAGACAGCGTGGCAGGCTGACCACCTGTTATGTGAATGCAGCAAGGAGCCAAGGTAAGTTGCTAGCTAGTATTAAACTTATCTTATAAAAAACAATCAATCTTAACATAATTACTAGTTAACTACACATGGTTGATGATATTACTAGTTTAACTAGCTTGTTCAGCATTGCATATAATCAATGCAGTGCCTGTTAATTTATCATCGAATCACAGCCTTTCTTAAAATCAATACACAAGTATATTTTTTTAAACCTGCATATTTAGTTAAGAAATTCATGTTAGCAGGCAATATTAACTATGGAAATTGTGTCACTTCTCTTGCGTTCAGTGCAAGCAGAGTCAGGGTATATGCAGCAATTTGGGCCGCCTGGCTCATTGCAAACTCTCTGAAGACCATTTCTTCCTAACAAAGACCGTCATTAATTTGCCTGAATTTTACATAATATTGAAGGTTGTGCAATGTAAGAGCAATATTTAGACTTATGGATGCCACCCGTTCTATAAAATACGGTACGGTTCCGTATTTCACTGAAAGAATAAACGTTTTGTTTTTGAAATTATAGTTTCCGCTTTTGACCATATTAATGACCAAAGGCTCATATTTCTGTGTGTTAATTATATTATAATTAAGTCTATGATTTGATGTTTGATTGGTGGTAGGCAGCAGCAGGCTCGTAAGCGATTATTCAAACAGCACTTTCCTGCGTTTGCCAGCAGCTCTTCGCAATGCTTGAAGCACAGCGCTGTTTATGACTTCAAGCCTATCAACTCCCGAGATTAGGCTGGCAATACTAAAGTGCCTATAAGAACATCCAATAGTCAAAGGTATATGAAACACAAATGGTATAGAGAGAAATAGTCCTATTCCTATAATAACTACAACCTAAGCTTCTTAACTGGGAATATTGAAGACTCATGATAAAAGTAACCACCAGCTTTCATATGTTCTCATGTTCTGAGCAAGGAACTTAAACGTTAGCTTTTTTACATGGCACATATTGCACTTTTACTTTCTTCTCCAACACTGCATTTTTGCATTATTTAAACCAAATTGAACATGTATCATTATTTATTTGAGACTAAATGTATTGTATTTTTGTATTATATTAAGTTAAAATAAAAGTGTTCATTCTGTATTGTTGTAATTGTCATTATTACAAATATATATTTTTTTTAAATTCAATTCAAAAAATAAAACCGATGAAATCGATATTGGCTTTTTTTGGTCCTCCAATAATCGGTATCGGCGTAGAAAAATCCTAATCGGTCGACCTCTACTGTACTCTCGACCTTCGCATCTCCCAAGTCCGTACAGAAGTTGCAGCAATGGGACAAGACTGTAACTACCAATTAGATATCACGAAATTGGGAAGAAAAAGAGTTAAAAAGTACCAAAAAAGTATTATTATTATTATTATTATATAATAAATTGTAATAGAAAGGAAATCCCCACACCTTGTCTGTTTGCTCCTGTTTTTCTATTAGCAACATAGATGAAGTATGTACTGTACTGTATATACATAGCCAACAGTCTAATAAAAAGCATGAGCTGGCACACACCCAGAGAAAATGATTTAGTGTAGAGGTGCTGATTAACAGAGAATAAACTGGAAGCTATAAAAACAGAGTCACACACTCCATATCTATTACCTCCCAGTCATTTATTGGGTAAAAAACCCCACCAACGTTTCAGCATCACTGTGCATTCTTCAGGCCATAGTGTATAACTGATCCACAATCTGACCAAACGTTTACTGACAAAGCAGATGGAGTGGACAGGGGATGTCCTTCACTGAGATATCTATACAGTGGGATGGCAATATTGTGAGCTATCCTATTGCTATGACAACATCAAGACAACAGGGCTACGCTGCGATACGATCAGGACGTCCCTTGTGACACAAAGCTGTTGACATAAATGTAACAGGACAGGACATACGCCTTTGTCAAGTCATGTATAAGAAGTGTAATGTAATCTCTTACAGACAGTGGAGAATACCTGCCTAGTTACCCAAGTCTGGGAGAGATAACCACCTGTGGAAAATACCTACCTAGTTACCTGAATCTGGAAGAGATAAAGACCTGTGTGGAACACCTACCCATTTACCTGAGTCTGGAAGAGAACCACCTGTGTAACAGCATCTCCTACTGGTTGTTGTTAGAGCGGCACCAATGGGATGCTGTTTTGTTGAGGTGTTAATGTCACAGGAGAAACCAACAGGTACTGTATGTGGGGTGTGTATCAACATTCTAAAGTGTTATTTTCTTCTGTACCAGTTATCTTTGTCTGTGGCGATGCTATCTGTAGAAGTGTTTTTTCTTTTTCTGGGACTGTTTAAGGTTTTATTTATTTGCACCAAAGAAAACAAGTGAAACACATAAACCGTACTAATAAAGAACACGGGTAAAAACGTTGTGCAGGTAAGGTTGGGAGCCCAACAGGGCTTATATGAAAACCAGACCACCAAAACACAATACAAGTAAAACATGAATTGATCAATCAGATAATCAAATATGTATTTTCTTAATTAGTATACTTTGTTTGTGTGTGAGTTAGGCTACATGGAGGGGATTCCTGGACTGTTTGTTTCATCAGGCTGACCCCTAGTCTACTACTGGGTAGTTTGGTTCATCAGGCTGACCCCTAGTCTACTACTGGGCTGTTTGGTTCATCAGACTGACCCCCTAGTCTACTACTGGGTAGTTTGGTTCATCAGGCTGACCCCTAGTCTACTACAGGGTAGTTTGGTTCATCAGGCTGACCCCTAGTCTACTACTGGGTAGTTTGGTTCATCAGGCTGACCCCTAGTCTACTACTGGGTAGTTTGGTTCATCAGGCTGACCCCTAGTCTACTACTGGGCTGTTTGGTTCATCAGACTGACCCCCTAGTCTACTACTGGGTAGTTTGGTTCATCAGGCTGACCCCTAGTCTACTACTGGGTAGTTTGGTTCATCAGGCTGACCCCTAGTCTACTACTGGGTAGTTTGGTTCATCAGGCTGACCCCTAGTCTACTACTGGGTAGTTTAGTTCATCAGGCTGACCCCTAGTCTACTACTGGGCTGTTTGGTTCATCAGACTGACCCCCTAGTCTACTACTGGGCTGTTTGGTTCAGACTGACCCCTAGTCTACGCTTGAAGTTATTGAGGGATGATAAATTGGCAATGTGAAGATTGGAAATCCAGAGTATGGTACCTCTGTATCTGAGAGCAAATTGACATGTGAGGTGAGGCAGTGGGGAGGGTAAAAGGTTACGGCAGTATCTTGTGTTGTATGCATGGATTTGGTATCAACCTGAGTCTCTATTCAGCCCCATTTATCACGATTACTCAACTGACAAACACAAAGCAAAAAATCTGTAAAATATTTTGTGTGGCCAGAGGAATAAAAGACAGCTTTTCATTCCTGTCTTCTCTCTCAAGCCGGAACGGCACACACACACACGTCATAAACAACACACACACTCCCCATCTGTAAATTATTCATCACTGAAGACATTTCCGTGCCTTGTGACATGCACAAGTCCAGCTCCTCAGCCATCCCTTCTCCTTGCCATCAATAGCTCTTTATGTGGGAGAAAGGGAAATAAACACCATCTTAGTAGGTTGTGACTGCAGCCTGAGAGAACGCTCCCCCAGTCAGCACCCTACTGCTCCCCCAGACAGCACCCTACTGCTCCCCCAGACAGCACCCTACTGCTCTCCCAGTCAGCACCCTACTGCTCCCCCAGTCAGCACCCTACTGCTCCCCCAGTCAGCACCCTACTGCTCCCCCAGTCAGCACCCTACTGCTCCCCCAGTCAGCACCCTACTGCTCCCCCAGTCAGCACCCTACTGCTCCCCCAGTCAGCACCCTACTGCTCCCCCAGTCAGCACCCTACTGCTCCCCCAGTCAGCACCCTACTGCTCCCCCAGACAGCACCCTACTGCTCCCCCAGTCAGCACCCTACTGCTCCCCCAGTCAGCACCCTACTGCTCCCCCAGTCAGCACCCTACTGCTCCCCCAGTCAGCACCCTACTGCTCCCCAGTCAGCACCCTACCGCTCCCCCAGTCAGCACCCTACCGCTCCCCCAGTCAGCACCCTACCGCTCCCCAGTCAGCACCCTACCGCTCCCCCAGTCAGCACCCTACCGCTCCCCCAGTCAGCACCCTACCGCTCCCCCAGTCAGCACCCTACCGCTCCCCCAGTCAGCACCCTACCGCTCCCCAGTCAGCACTCTACTGCTCCCCAGTCAGCACCCTACTGCTCCCCTCGGGGAGATACGGAGTCACCCAGAACTATCACTAATTCTGATCAGAAGTCACCCCATTAGCCTCAAGCTAATCGTCATCAAAATGACTTCACGGTGTTAGCATAGCCTGAAGCTAATTCCCATGATAAGCAACAATTGTTCTATTCTGTACTACTCACATTAGCCTGGAGGCTAACTTTGATCTACAGCTAAAGCTCTCCTAGCTTAAAGGGTCAATCTGCAGTTGCTACATATATTTTTTTACTTTATGATATGCACCCATTTATTCTTGAACTGTCATAACCTATCAGAACCCAAAATATAAGCTTGTGCTAGTCCACTGTATAGCCTCAAAACATGGTTAAAACTTTGATATCATGAATTATCAGTCATTGCATCCGTAGCTCTTTTGATGAATTTCAGAGTGGTTATATTTCTCCAGCCCCATCCCTCAGCTTTTTACTGAAGCATAGGCAGGGCAGTCACTTTGTTATTGTTTCAACTACGATTGCACCTTTAAGGTTCATTTTGAACATACAGGCTAGCTAATTAAAATTGTTTCTCCACAGCAGCATAATAGTGAGTCTGATCAATGTGTCATTACAACTCACAAGGTTCCTGAGGGCTTTTGGCCCCGATGGCCTGACCTTTGCCCTTGCAGGATGTCCATCATGTGACCAGAGAGGAATGTGAGTGGACCAAATAAATGAAAAGGACAGAAGTACTGCCTGGACTTATTCCTCTCCACAGGAATGTCCTCCTACTCGGCTGAAACACAGGACACATACAGTATGTGGTGTGCGCGTGCACACAGACACACGTTACCCTAGCAGACCTCGACAATGAAAAGGCCTCACAACACAACAGGAGACAAGCTTGTGGTCAGACTAATGATTTCTCTCTTTTTCTAAATGTCTATTTGCTGTGTGTCACCCTGCATGACCACATCTCACAGTGGAGGGCTAGCCTACCAACCAAGATCCTCCAGTCCAGTCCGGGGCTAACTAGTCATCCACAGAGCCCATCAGCATGTAATCAGGGCTATGCTCTACTTCCTAACTGGCTGGAAGGAACTCCTTGACTGGATATTTTTTCTCAAAAAGACAGTATTGTTCTAGAGCCATGTATTTAGATAATATATATATATATATATCTGTTCTATAGCAGAGCTGTACATGTAGAAATATAGTCTATATGTGGCTCCTATCTGTTCTATAGCAGAGCTGTACATGTAGAAATATAGTCTATATGTGGCTCCTATCTGTTCTATAGCAGAGCTGTACATGTAGAAATATAGTCTATATGTGGCTCCTATCTGTTCTATAGCAGAGCTGTACATGTAGAAATATAGTCTATATGTGGCTCCTATCTGTTCTATAGCAGAGCTGTACATGTAGAAATATAGTCTATATGTGGCTCCTATCTGTTCTATAGCAGAGCTGTACATGTAGAAATATAGTCTATATGTGGCTCCTATCTGTTCTATAGCAGAGCTGTACATGTAGAAATGTAGTCTATATGTGGCTCCTATCTGTTCTATAGCAGAGCTGTACATGTAGAAATATAATCTATATGTGGCTCCTATCTGTTCTATAGCAGAGCTGTACATGTAGAAATGTAGTCTATATGTGGCTCCTATCTGTTCTATAGCAGAGCTGTACATGTAGAAATATAGTCTATATGTGGCTCCTATCTGTTCTATAGCAGAGCTGTACATGTAGAAATATAGTCTATATGTGGCTCCTATCTGTTCTATAGCAGAGCTGTACATGTAGAAATATAGTCTATATGTGGCTCCTATCTGTTCTATAGCAGAGCTGTACATGTAGAAATATAGTCTATATGTGGCTCCTATCTGTTCTATAGCAGAGCTGTACATGTAGAAATATAATCTATATGTGGCTCCTATCTGTTCTATAGCAGAGCTGTACATGTAGAAGTATAGTCTATATGTGGCTCCTATCTATTCTATAGCAGAGCTGTACATGTAGAAGTATAGTCTATATGTGGCTCCTATCTGTTCTATAGCAGAGCTGTACATGTAGAAGTATAGTCTATATGTGGCTCCTATCTGTTCTATAGCAGAGCTGTACATGTAGAAATATAGTCTATATGTGGCTCCTATCTGTTCTATAGCAGAGCTGTACATGTAGAAATATAGTCTATATGTGGCTCCTATCTATTCTATAGCAGAGCTGTACATGTAGAAATATAGTCTATATGTGGCTCCTATCTGTTCTATAGCAGAGCTGTACATGTAGAAATATAGTCTATATGTGGCTCCTATCTGTTCTAGTATTCCCACTCCATTCTCTCAATTCTTAGCTTCCATCACACAACCTCAGAGCTATAGAGAGGCTCCCATCTTCAACCAACAAAACATGAGTAAACACTTAAATTACTTCCTGTGGTCAGGGAAAGGTCACGCGACAGTAACGAGAGGGGTCAGTGACATCAGAGAGGGGTTTACCGTCGCCCTGTCTTTGGTGTTAAGTCACCTTCTAATAGTCACCTAAGAAGTCACCTCGTTCCTTCACATTACGTTTCCCTCCGTCATCCATCAAGCAGAGCATCAGCAGCAACAAACACCCGACAATATGGTGCCAGTTAGTTGGTTTAACAGTTGACATTCCACAGATACACAGTGAGGTCAACGGTATAAACCAGGGTCGTATACATTAGAGCACACCGTAGCAAAAGGTTTTGCAATGGAAAACAAAAATAAGCGTTTCTTATTGGTTCAGTCTGTTTTCTTCCATTTGGTGCCTAAAGAATACAAGCCAGTCCTTATGACTAGACTTTATGTGTGTGGTTTTCTAAATACTTCCCTTGACACGCTCAGTAATACTGTCCTTAGGGAGGCTGTCAGCACTGGCTGCTTTACCCCACCTGAGAGGCAGTGTGTGTGTTTGTCTGTTTACTGTGGCTTGGTTCTGCTCAGGCCTTCAGCTGACAGCCAAGAAACTAGAACAAAGGGCATACAACAGGAAACCAGAGGGATGGAGAGAGAGAGGGATCAAAAGAGGGAGGGAAGGAGAGAGAGAGGGATCAACAGAGGGCGGGATGGAGAGAGAGAGAGGGATCAAAAGAGGGAGTGAAGAAGAGAGAGAGGGATCAAAAGAGTGAGGGAAGGAGAGCGAGAGGGATCAAAAGAGTGAGGGAAGAAGAGAGAGGGATCAAAAGAGTGAGGGAAGAAGAGAGAGGGATCAAAAGAGTGAGGGAAGAAGAGAGAGGGATCAAAAGAGTGAGGGAAGAAGAGAGAGGGATCAAAAGAGTGAGGGAAGAAGAGAGAGGGATCAAAAGAGTGAGGGAAGGAGAGCGAGAGGGATCAAAAGAGGGAGGGAAGGAGAGAGAGATGGATTAGAAAGAGGGAGGGAAGGAGAGAGAGATGGATCGAAAGAGGGAGGGAAGGAGAGAGAGATGGATCAAAAGAGGGAGGGAAGGAGAGAGAGAGGGATCAAAAGAGGGAGGGAAGGAGAGAGAGATGGATTAGAAAGAGGGAGGGAAGGAGAGAGAGATGGATCAAAAGAGGGAGGGAAGGAGAGAGAGATGGATTAGAAAGAGGGAGGGAAGGAGAGAGAGATGGATCAAAAGAGGGAGGGAGGGAGAGAGAGATGGATCAAAAGAGGGAGGGAAGGAGAGAGAGATGGATTAGAAAGAGGGAGGGAAGGAAGGAGAGAGAGGGGGATCGAAAGAGGGAGGGATGGAGAGAGAGAGAGGGGGATCGAAAGAGGGAGGGATGGAGAGAGAGAGAGGGGGATCGAAAGAGGGAGGGGTGGAGAGAGAGAGGGATCGAAAGAGGGAGGGGTGGAGAGAGAGAGGGGGATCGAAAGAGGGAGGGATGGAGAGAGAGAGGGATCGAAAGAGGGAGTGGTGGAGAGAGAGAGGGATCAAAAGAGGGAGTGGTGGAGAGAGAGAGGGATCAAAAGAGGGAGGGGTGGAGAGAGAGAGGGGGATCGAAAGAGGGAGGGATGGAGAGAGAGAGGGATCGAAAGAGGGAGGGAAGGAGAGAGAGAGGGGGATCGAAAGAGGGAGGGATGGAGAGAGAGATGGATCGAAAGAGGGATGGAAGGAGAGAGAGATGGATTAGAAAGAGGGATGGAAGGAGAGAGAGGGATCGAAAGAGGGAGGGGTGGAGAGAGAGGGATCGAAAGAGGGAGGGAAGGAGAGAGAGATGGATTAGAAAGAGGGAGGGAGGGAGAGAGAGATGGATCAAAAGAGGGAGGGAAGGAGAGAGAGAGGGATCAACAGAGGGCGGGATGGAGAGAGAGAGAGGGATCAAAAGAGTGAGGGAAGAAGAGAGAGGGATCAAAAGAGTGAGGGAAGGAGAGCGAGAGGGATCAAAAGAGTGAGGGAAGAAGAGAGAGGGATCAAAAGAGTGAGGGAAGAAGAGAGAGGGATCAAAAGAGTGAGGGAAGAAGAGAGAGGGATCAAAAGAGTGAGGGAAGAAGAGAGAGGGATCAAAAGAGTGAGGGAAGAAGAGAGAGGGATCAAAAGAGTGAGGGAAGAAGAGAGAGGGATCAAAAGAGTGAGGGAAGAAGAGAGAGGGATCAAAAGAGTGAGGGAAGGAGAGCGAGAGGGATCAAAAGAGGGAGGGAAGGAGAGAGAGATGGATTAGAAAGAGGGAGGGAAGGAGAGAGAGATGGATTAGAAAGAGGGAGGGAAGGAGAGAGAGATGGATCAAAAGAGGGAGGGAAGGAGAGAGAGAGGGATCAAAAGAGGGAGGGAAGGAGAGAGAGAGGGGGATCGAAAGAGGGCGGGAAGGAGAGAGAGATGGATTAGAAAGAGGGAGGGAGGGAGAGAGAGATGGATCAAAAGAGGGAGGGAAGGAGAGAGAGATGGATTAGAAAGAGGGAGGGAAGGAGAGAGAGATGGATCAAAAGAGGGAGGGAGGGAGAGAGAGATGGATCAAAAGAGGGAGGGAAGGAGACAGAGATGGATTAGAAAGAGGGAGGGAAGGAAGGAGAGAGAGGGGGATCGAAAGAGGGAGGGATGGAGAGAGAGAGAGGGGGATCGAAAGAGGGAGGGATGGAGAGAGAGAGGGATCAAAAGAGGGAGGGGTGGAGAGAGAGAGGGATCAAAAGAGGGAGGGGTGGAGAGAGAGAGGGGGATCGAAAGAGGGAGGGATGGAGAGAGAGAGGGGGATCGAAAGAGGGAGGGATGGAGAGAGAGAGGGATCGAAAGAGGGAGTGGTGGAGAGAGAGAGGGATCAAAAGAGGGAGGGGTGGAGAGAGAGAGGGGGATCGAAAGAGGGAGGGATGGAGAGAGAGAGAGGGGGATCGAAAGAGGGAGGGATGGAGAGAGAGATGGATCAAAAGAGGGAGGGGTGGAGAGAGAGAGGGGGATCGAAAGAGGGAGGGATGGAGAGAGAGAGGGGGATCGAAAGAGGGAGGGATGGAGAGAGAGAGGGATCGAAAGAGGGAGTGGTGGAGAGAGAGAGGGATCAAAAGAGGGAGGGGTGGAGAGAGAGAGGGGGATCGAAAGAGGGAGGGATGGAGAGAGAGAGAGGGGGATCGAAAGAGGGAGGGATGGAGAGAGAGATGGATCGAAAGAGGGATGGAAGGAGAGAGAGGGATCGAAAGAGGGAGGGGTGGAGAGAGAGATGGATCGAAAGAGGGATGGAAGGAGAGAGAGATGGATTAGAAAGAGGGAGGGATGGAGAGAGAGATGGATCGAAAGAGGGATGGAAGGAGAGAGAGATGGATTAGAAAGAGGGATGGAAGGAGAGAGAGGGATCAAAAGAGTGAGGGAAGAAGAGAGAGGGATCAAAAGAGGGATGGAAGGAGAGAGAGATGGATTAGAAAGAGGGATGGAAGGAGAGAGAGGGATCAAAAGAGGGAGGGGTGGAGAGAGAGATGGATCGAAAGAGGGATGGAAGGAGAGAGAGATGGATCAAAAGAGGGAGGGAAGGAGAGCGAGAGGGATCAAAAGAGGGAGGGAAGGAGAGAGAGATGGATTAGAAAGAGGGAGGGAAGGAGAGAGAGATGGATTAGAAAGAGGGAGGGAAGGAGAGAGAGATGGATCAAAAGAGGGAGGGAAGGAGAGAGAGAGGGATCAAAAGAGGGAGGGAAGGAGAGAGAGATGGATTAGAAAGAGGGAGGGAAGGAGAGAGAGATGGATCAAAAGAGGGAGGGAGGGAGAGAGAGATGGATCAAAAGAGGGAGGGAAGGAGAGAGAGAGGGGGATCGAAAGAGGGAGGGAAGGAGAGAGAGATGGATTAGAAAGAGGGAGGGAGGGAGAGAGAGATGGATCAAAAGAGGGAGGGAAGGAGAGAGAGATGGATTAGAAAGAGGGAGGGAAGGAGAGAGAGATGGATTAGAAAGAGGGAGGGAAGGAGAGAGAGATGGATCAAAAGAGGGAGGGAAGGAGAGAGAGATGGATTAGAAAGAGGGAGGGAAGGAGAGAGAGATGGATTAGAAAGAGGGAGGGAGGGAGAGAGAGATGGATCAAAAGAGGGAGGGAAGGAGAGAGAGATGGATTAGAAAGAGGGAGGGAAGGAGAGAGAGATGGATTAGAAAGAGGGAGGGAAGGAGAGAGAGATGGATCAAAAGAGGGAGGGAAGGAGAGAGAGATGGATTAGAAAGAGGGAGGGAAGGAGAGAGAGATGGATCAAAAGAGGGAGGGAGGGAGAGAGAGATGGATCAAAAGAGGGAGGGAAGGAGAGAGAGATGGATTAGAAAGAGGGAGGGAAGGAAGGAGAGAGAGGGGGATCGAAAGAGGGAGGGATGGAGAGAGAGAGAGGGGGATCGAAAGAGGGAGGGATGGAGAGAGAGAGGGATCAAAAGAGGGAGGGGTGGAGAGAGAGAGGGATCAAAAGAGGGAGGGGTGGAGAGAGAGAGGGGGATCGAAAGAGGGAGGGATGGAGAGAGAGAGGGGGATCGAAAGAGGGAGGGATGGAGAGAGAGAGGGATCGAAAGAGGGAGTGGTGGAGAGAGAGAGGGATCAAAAGAGGGAGGGGTGGAGAGAGAGAGGGGGATCGAAAGAGGGAGGGATGGAGAGAGAGAGAGGGGGATCGAAAGAGGGAGGGATGGAGAGAGAGATGGATCGAAAGAGGGATGGAAGGAGAGAGAGGGATCGAAAGAGGGAGGGGTGGAGAGAGAGATGGATCGAAAGAGGGATGGAAGGAGAGAGAGATGGATTAGAAAGAGGGAGGGATGGAGAGAGAGATGGATCGAAAGAGGGATGGAAGGAGAGAGAGATGGATTAGAAAGAGGGATGGAAGGAGAGAGAGGGATCAAAAGAGGGAGGGGTGGAGAGAGAGATGGATCGAAAGAGGGATGGAAGGAGAGAGAGATGGATCAAAAGAGGGAGGGAAGGAGAGAGAGGGATCGAAAGAGGGAGGGATGGAGAGAGAGGGATCGAAGGAGAGAGAGGGATGGAGAGAGGGGGATCGAAAGAGGGAGGGAAGGAGAGAGGGGGATCGAAAGAGGGAGGGAAGGAGAGAGGGGGATCGAAAGAGGGAGGGAAGGAGAAAGACAAAAGGAGAGCAAGAGAGAGTATGCGTACAGGCTCACTGCGTAGTCACGTCCAAGCCAGGCATAGGCAGCTGTGTGTGTGTGCATGAGATCATTTCCTGTGGAAGCACCAGCCCTACAGAATTGTCTTCCAACATTTTACAGCAACACATTTCAAGGCATTGAAATCCAATTGAAAACATTCAATCACATACTAAATGTAATGTTTCACATGTCCATGCCACACACTGACAATGAAGCATTTCACTATGGACCTTTAGAGTTATGACACCGTAAAGTCCACTGTAACATGGAGCAGACTGACATTTGACACATATTGTACTTGCTGTTGAATTAAGACGGCCAATGGAATAAAATTGGCCATTGCAAATAGTTAACTATCAATGGAAGATTGCAAAAACAAATTTTTACTGTGGTAAATTAAACACACCTTAACGTAACACTGTAATACATTTGACTACCTAGTGTTTACACCACCCCCATAAAGGTACCTGTACCTTACCCTGGTAACAGTAGTCCATCTCTAGCACCTGTCCCATAGGCCAGACACCCTTAATACATGTCACAGGGGCACATAGCGTGCACACACACACACCTGAATTACTGTCCGACAGACAGGGCGGCCTGAGGCACCCAGGCAGGTTGGTCACACTCAAATAGAGGGGAGAAGGGGCATGACGGAACCCTCTCTCTCACACACACACACACACACACACACACACACACACACACACACACACACACACACACACACACACACACACACACACACACACACACACACACACACACACACACCAGGGGAAAGGAGAGAAGGTCCCACTGGACTGTGCCAGAGGTAGAAGATGTGGATGGAAACTCACTGATACTTCCCAAAGATTACCTCGTGTCTGAAAACACTCCTCCTCCTTCACAGGGCTTAAACGTATGAGTTCACACACATCCCACCATTGTGGAGGTTGAATTAGCTATGCATGGCTGTGATTGAAAATAAAGCGACATAAACCTTGAACAGCAAGGTTGTCACTCAGACCATAGAGATACATTTCTCAAATAAATCTAATGTCTAAAATGTCTAATGGTTTAATCATTCATTTCTCAGCCCTCTAACTATCTGACAGAGGGGGGCACTAGTAGCCTACACACCTCGTTCAGAGGAATGCTTTCATCCCTAGTTTACAATGACCGTCCTCTCATCATTACTGATTCATTTCTGGAATATGGGTTTAAACCACCGTCTTAGTCCCAAACACAATGTCAAAGCAGAGAAGTAAAACATGTAGTCAACCCCAGCAGCTATCCCCTTCAACATGTAGTCAACCCCAGCAGCTATCCCCTTCAACATGTAGTCAACCCCAGCAGCTATCCCCTTCAACATGTAGTCAACCCCAGCAGCTATCCCCTTCAACATGTAGTCAACCCCAGCAGCTATCCCCTTCAACATGTAGTCAACCCCAGCAGCTATCCCCTTCAACATGTAGTCAACCCCAGCAGCTATCCCCTTCAACATGTAGTCAACCCCAGCAGCTATCCCCTTCAACATGTAGTCAACCCCAGCAGCTATCCCCTTCAACATGTAGTCAACCCCAGCAGCTATCCCCTTCAACATGTAGTCAACCACAGCAGCTATCCCCTTCAACATGTAGTCAACCACAGCAGCTATCCCCTTCAACATGTAGTCAACCACAGCAGCTAGCCCCTTCAACATGTAGTCAACCCCAGCAGCTATCCCCTTCAACGTGTAGTCAACCCCAGCAGCTATCCCCTTCAACATGTAGTCAACCCCAGCAGCTATCCCCTTCAACGTGTAGTCAACCCCAGCAGCTATCCCCTTCAACGTGTAGTCAACCACAGCAGCTATCCCCTTCAACGTGTAGTCAACCACAGCAGCTATCCCCTTCAACATGTAGTCAACCACAGCAGCTATCCCCTTCAACATGTAGTCAACCACAGCAGCTATCCCCTTCAACATGTAGTCAACCCCAGCAGCTATCCCCTTCAACATGTAGTCAACCCCAGCAGCTATCCCCTTCAACGTGTAGTCAACCCCAGCAGCTATCCCCTTCAACGTGTAGTCAACCACAGCAGCTATCCCCTTCAACGTGTAGTCAACCCCAGCAGCTATCCCCTTCAACGTGTAGTCAACCCCATCAGCTATCCCCTTCAACATGTAGTCAACCCCAGCAGCTATCCCCTTCAACATGTAGTCAACCACAGCAGCTATCCCCTTCAACGTGTAGTCACCCACAGCAGCTATCCCCTTCAACGTGTAGTCAACCCCAGCAGCAAGCCCCTTCAACATGTAGTTAACCACAGCAGCTACCCCCTTCAACGTGTAGTCAACCCCAGCAGCTATCCCCTTCAACATGTAGTCAACCACAGCAGCTATCCCCTTCAACATGTAGTCAACCACAGCAGCTATCCCCTTCAACATGTAGTCAACCCCAGCAGCTATCCCCTTCAACGTGTAGTCAACCACAGTAGCTATCCCCTTCAACATGTAGTCAACCACAGCAGCTATCCCCTTCAACGTGTAGTCAACCACAGCAGCTATCCCCTTCAACGTGTAGTCAACCACAGCAGCTATCCCCTTCAACATGTAGTCAACCACAGCAGCTATCCCCTTCAACATGTAGTCACCCACAGCAGCTATCCCCTTCAACGTGTAGTCAACCCCAGCAGCTATCCCCTTCAACATGTAGTCACCCACAGCAGCTATCCCCTTCAACATGTAGTCACCCACAGCAGCTATCCCCTTCAACATGTAGTCAACCCCAGCAGCTATCCCCTTCAACATGTAGTCAACCCCAGCAGCTATCCCCTTCAACATGTAGTCACCCACAGCAGCTATCCCCTTCAACATGTAGTCACCCACAGCAGCTATCCCCTTCAACATGTAGTCAACCCCAGCAGCTATCCCCTTCAACATGTAGTCACCCACAGCAGCTATCCCCTTCAACATGTAGTCAACCACAGCAGCTATCCCCTTCAACATGTAGTCAACCACAGCAGCTATCCCCTTCAACATGTAGTCAACCCCAGCAGCTATCCCCTTCAACATGTAGTCAACCCCAGCAGCTATCCCCTTCAACGTGTAGTCAACCCCAGCAGCTATCCCCTTCAACGTGTAGTCAACCCCAGCAGCTATCCCCTTCAACGTGTAGTCAACCACAGCAGCTATCCCCTTCAACGTGTAGTCAACCCCAGCAGCTATCCCCTTCAACGTGTAGTCAACCACAGCAGCTATCCCCTTCAACGTGTAGTCAACCCCAGCAGCTATCCCCTTCAACGTGTAGTCAACCCCAGCAGCTATCCCCTTCAACGTGTAGTCAACCACAGCAGCTATCCCCTTCAACGTGTAGTCAACCCCAGCAGCTATCCCCTTCAACGTGTAGTCAACCACAGCAGCTATCCCCTTCAACATGTAGTCAACCCCAGCAGCTATCCCCTTCAACGTGTAGTCAACCACAGCAGCTATCCCCTTCAACATGTAGTCAACCACAGCAGCTATCCCCTTCAACATGTAGTCAACCACAGCAGCTATCCCCTTCAACATGTAGTCAACCCCAGCAGCTATCCCCTTCAACATGTAGTCAACCACAGCAGCTATCCCCTTCAACATGTAGTCAACCCCAGCAGCTATCCCCTTCAACATGTAGTCAACCACAGCAGCTATCCCCTTCAACATGTAGTCAACCACAGCAGCTATCCCCTTCAACATGTAGTCAACCACAGCAGCTATCCCCTTCAACATGTAGTCAACCACAGCAGCTATCCCCTTCAACATGTAGTCAACCACAGCAGCTATCCCCTTCAACATGTAGTCAACCCCAGCAGCTATCCCCTTCAACATGTAGTCAACCACAGCAGCTATCCCCTTCAACATGTAGTCAACCACAGCAGCTATCCCCTTCAACATGTAGTCAACCACAGCAGCTATCCCCTTCAACGTGTAGTCAACCACAGCAGCTATCCCCTTCAACATGTAGTCAACCACAGCAGCTATCCCCTTCAACATGTAGTCAACCACAGCAGCTATCCCCTTCAACATGTAGTCAACCCCAGCAGCTATCCCCTTCAACATGTAGTCAACCCCAGCAGCTATCCCCTTCAACATGTAGTCAACCACAGCAGCTATCCCCTTCAACATGTAGTCAACCCCAGCAGCTATCCCCTTCAACATGTAGTCAACCCCAGCAGCTATCCCCTTCAACATGTAGTCAACCACAGCAGCTATCCCCTTCAACATGTAGTCAACCCCAGCAGCTATCCCCTTCAACATGTAGTCAACCACAGCAGCTATCCCCTTCAACATGTAGTCAACCCCAGCAGCTATCCCCTTCAACATGTAGTCAACCCCCTTCAACGTGTAGTCAACCACAGCAGCTATCCCCTTCAACATGTAGTCAACCACAGCAGCTATCCCCTTCAACATGTAGTCAACCCCCTTCAACGTGTAGTCAACCACAACAGCTATCCCCTTCAACATGTAGTCAACCACAGCAGCTATCCCCTTCAACATGTAGTCAACCACAGCAGCTATCCCCTTCAACATGTAGTCAACCACAGCAGCTATCCCCTTCAACATGTAGTCAACCACAGCAGCTATCCCCTTCAACATGTAGTCAACCACAGCAGCTATCCCCTTCAACATGTAGTCAACCACAGCAGCTATCCCCTTCAACGTGTAGTCAACCACAGCAGCTATCCCCTTC
Source organism: Salvelinus namaycush (assembly GCF_016432855.1). Classification (NCBI taxonomy): domain Eukaryota; kingdom Metazoa; phylum Chordata; class Actinopteri; order Salmoniformes; family Salmonidae; genus Salvelinus; species Salvelinus namaycush. Next base: position 97,941,797 of record NC_052309.1, read on the forward strand.
AACGTGTAGTCAACCACAGCAGCTATCCCCTTCAACATGTAGTCAACCACAGCAGCTATCCCCTTCGACATGTAGTCAACCACAGCAGCTATCCCCTTCAACGTGTAGTCAACCACAGCAGCAAGCCCCTTCAGCGTGTAGTCACCCACAGCAGCAAGCCCCTTCAACGTGTAGTCACCCACAGCAGCAAGCCCCTTCAACGTGTAGTCAACCACAGCAGCTATCCCCTTCAACATGTAGTCAACCACAGCAGCTATCCCCTTCAACATGTAGTCAACCACAGCAGCAAGCCCCTTCAACGTGTAGTCAAACACAGCAGCAAGCCCCTTCAACATGTAGTCAAACACAGCAGCTATCCCCTTCAACATGTAGTCAACCACAGCAGCAAGCCCCTTCAACATGTAGTCAAACACAGCAGCTATCCCCTTCAACATGTAGTCACCCACAGCAGCAAGCCCCTTCAACGTGTAGTCAACCACAGCAGCAAGCCCCTTCAACGTGTAGTCAACCACAGCAGCTATCCCCTTCAACGTGTAGTCAAACACAGCAGCTATCCCCTTCAACATGTAGTCAAACACAGCAGCAAGCCCCTTCAACATGTAGTCAAACACAGCGACCTCATTTAACAGTACAGTCGTGGCCAAAAGTTTTGAGAATGACACAAATATAAATTTTCACAGAGTCTGCTGCCTCAGTGTCTTTAAATATTTTTGTCAGATGTTACTATGGAATACTGAAGTATAATTACAAGCATTTCATAAGTGTCAAAGGCTTTTATTTACAATTACATGAAGTTGATGCAAAGAGTCAATATTTGCAGTGTTTGTCAGAATTTGTGGGTTTTTGTTTGTCCACCCGCCTCTTGAGGATTGACCACAAGTTCTCAATGGGATTAAGGTCTGGGGAGTTTCCTGGCCATGGAACCAAAATATCGATGTTTTGTTCCCCGAGCTACTTAGTTATCACTTTTTCCTTATGGCAAGGTGCTCCATCATGCTGGAAAAGGCATTGTTCGTCACCAAACTGTTCCTGGATGGTTGGGAGAAGTTGCTCTCGGAGGATGTGTTGGTACCATTCTTTATTCATGGCTGTGTTCTTAGGCAAAATTGTGAGTGAGCCCACTCCCTTGGCTGAGAAGCAACCCCACACATGAATGGTCTCAGGATGCTTTACTGTTGGCATGACACAGGACTGATGGTAGCGCTCACCTTGTCTTCTCCGGACAAGCCTTTTTCCGGATGCCCCAAACAATCGGAAAGGGGATTCATCAGAGAAAATGACTTTACCCCAGTCCTCAGCAGTCCAATCCCTGTACCTTTTGCAGAATATCAGTTTGTCCCTGATGTTTTTCCTGGAGAGAAGTGGCTTCTTTGCTGCCCTTCTTGACACCAGGCAATCCTCCAAAAGTCTTCGCCTCACTATGCGTACAGATGCACTCACACCTGCCTGCTGCCATTCCTGAGCAAGCTCTGTACTGGTGGTGCCCTGATCCCGCAGCTGAATCAACTTTAGGAGATGGTCCTGGCGCTTGCTGGACTTTCTTGGGCGCCCTGAAGCCTTCTTCATAACAATTGAACCGCTCTCCTTGAAGTTCGTGATGATCCGATAAATGGTTGATTTAGGTGCAATCTTACTGGCAGCAATATCCTCGCCTGTGAAGCCCTTTTTGTGCAAAGCAATGATGACAGCACGTGTTTCCTTGCAGGTAACCATGGATGACAGAGGAAGAACAATGATTCCAAGCAACACCCTCCTTTTGAAGCTTCAAGTCTGTTATTCGAATTCAATCAGCATGACAGAGTGCTCTCCAGCCTTGTCCTCGTCAACACTCACACCTGTGTTAACGAGAGAATCACTGACATGATGTCAGCCGGTCCTTTTGTGGCAGGGCTGAAATGCAGTGGAAATGTTTTTGGGGGATTCAGTTCATTTGCATGGCAAAGAGGGACTTTGCAAAAATTGCAATTCATCTGATCACCCTTCATAACATTCTGGAGTATATGCAAATTGGCATCATACAAACTGAGGCAGCAGACTTTGTGAAAATTAATATTTGTGTCATTCTCAAACCATTTGGTGACGACTATGTGTTTACTCTAAGCTGACTATAGGGGTCAAAGGTGAGTTTCCAGTTTATTCCCTCTCCCTAATAACATTTACAGGAAACCAGGGATCCATTTCGCCCACTTCTCCCTCGGCTCAACACCCCCTCTCACTCTAAAGGGGTTCTCTCTCACACGCTCACTACAGGAGGAACTTACCCCTTTTCCTATCAAAACAATCTTTGGGATTCTCTCTCTCAGTTCAAGGGGCTTTATTGGCATGGGAAACGTGTTTACATTGCCAAAGCAAGTGCAATAGACAATAAACAATCTCTCTTTCTTTCATTACCAGTTATGTCTGCGTTCTGTCCTCTCCTCATAATACCCCCAGAGGAAAATATTAGTCAATGATGCAGGTCAAAGGGTGATTCCTGGACTGGTTCCATCTTACTTCACCACCCACACACCACTAGTCCTCAGACCACCTTTCTCAAGATCTTCTTCCCTTCTTGTGATTAGAGGAAACTTTTACATCAGTAAAACATCTGATACTGATCTAAACTCAAGCAAAGACTTTTGGTGCTGTGATATTCAGTACGATAACCATGATGAATACTCATAAACAGAACCAACACAAAATGCAGGACTTTCCCTGTTTGGAGCCATTCATTGGTCCCTAGGTGCAAACCCTGCCTACCTGGCAAGCAAAATCAAGTGTACCTATATATTACAGCCCTAGGAGGCCATGGTAGAATGGCAGAGAGTTATTTCAGCCATCGGAGAGGCTGTTCGTAACAGTGACGAAACAGCCAATAAGGAGCAGTCAACAGAGAAGCAACAGCAGCGCAGCGGAAAAATATGGAATTGAAAGGTTTCTATTTTTATGCTGCACGTTTATGGAATCCAGATTTGGAATGTCACACCTACCAGCTGCCTGTGTCTCCCTTGGACCAGACTACACAGACAGCATGAACGCAACCACCTTATAGGAGCTCCAATAACACCACCATACTGCCTCATAGGGGCTTCACAATAACACCACCATACTGCCCCATTGGGGCTTCACAATAACACCACCATACTGCCTCATAGGGGCTTCACAATAACACCACCATACTGCCTCACAGGAGCTTCACAATAACACCACCATACTGCCTCACAGGAGCTTCACAATAACACCACCCTAATGCCTCACAGGAGCTTCACAATAACACCACCATGCTGCCTCACAGGAGCTTCACAATAACACCACCATGCTGCCTCACAGGAGCTTCACAATAACACCACCATACTGCCTCACAGGAGCTTCACAATAACACCACCATACTGCCTCACAGGAGCTTCACAATAACACCACCATACTGCCTCATAGGGGCTTCACAATAACACCACCATACTGCCTCACAGGAGCTTCACAATAACACCACCATACTGCCTCATAGGGGCTTCACAATAACACCACCATACTGCCTCATAGGGGCTTCACAATAACACCACCATACTGCCTCATAGGGGCCTCACAATAACACCACCATACTGCCTCATAGGGGCTTCACAATAACACCACCATACTGCCTCATAGGGGCCTCACAATAACACCACCATACTGCCTCATAGGGGCCTCACAATAACACCACCATACTGCCTCATAGGGGCTTCACAATAACACCACCATACTGCCTCATAGGGGCTTCACAATAACACCACCATACTGCCTCATAGGGGCTTCACAATAACACCACCATACTGCCTCATAGGGGCCTCACAATAACACCACCATACTGCCTCATAGGGGCTTCACAATAACACCACCATACTGCCTCATAGGGGCCTCACAATAACACCACCATACTGCTTCATAGGGGCTTCACAATAACACCACCATACTGCCTCATAGGGGCCTCACAATAACACCACCAAATGTATCTAATATTCTGAATTCTGTTTTTGTAACTTTATTTTCATTATCAGTACAGTAAGGGTTCATAGTGGATGGAGTTACTATGGCATTAGCCGGTCTGTTCATTATAACAAATTATACTTCAGAACGGGGCACGAGGTCATCAGGTCAACGCCAAGTCTGACATCACACAAAGGGGCACTTCAACACTTTTGAACCTCATATTCATTACCACATAACACACCGGTACAGCATGTGCTGGAGATAATGAATGAGATTAAAAAGTGGTGAAGTGGCCCTTTAAACTTCCCCCACAATAACCTAAGACCTCTCACACGAGGAGACAGGAATAAGTCAAGGCTACTTAGACCTTTAATGAGAGAGGTAGGCCTATATATAGGAAGCCTTCAAGCCCCCACAATGTCAACATTGCATCATCTGTATTCATACACTCATGACCTCACTCATACCTCCCTGACCCTTCAAGTTGAAACGGTCCCATCCTTTGAGGCTTTTGTGGTGGTTTTCTGGTGGTTTGAGAAAAGGCACATCGGAAGCCGAAATAACATTCACTTCATTGCCCTTTTCATCTTTAAAACTGGATGGGCTGAAGGTTTGGTATGCCTGAATCATGAGTCATAGTTCTTACTGCACCGTTCCTAGCCACAGTAGGATGACAGGTACTTTTCCCCAGAAAAATAAAAAATTATGACACATGACTTAGGAAAAAGCACCACAGACTGTTCTTCTTTTATCTCAAGGCTTTGCTAGCCATGGCTGTGTCCCATGTGACACCCTACTATGTTAATTTGTGCACTACTTTTGAGCTGGGTCCATAGGGCTCATCAAAACTAGTGCACTTCATAGGGAATTAGGGTGCCATTTGGGACACACACCAACCCTTCACACCACAGCATACTTCTACCATTAGTCACTGTGCTTCAAAGTTCAAACTAGAGCTGGGACAATAAACCAAAAATGATTAACACCAACCACTTATCGTGGGTATTTCACTAATATCGGTCATTACGATAAATAACCTACAACGTAGGGCCTTACTAGAGAAATGTGAAGTTTGAAATAAAATCATTTGGCTAATATGGGTGATTGTTAATGGGACAATTGATGGCTACAACCATCAAACTAGTAGTTTAAAGAGATACTTTGGGATTGTATCTAGTATATTGTATCTAGGTCCCCAGAGTCAGATGAATTTCTGGATACCATTTGTATGCCTCTGTGTCCAATATAAAATAAGTTAGAGGTAGGTTTGCAAGAAAATGCAGATACACATAGACTTCCAGTCATTGCACTAGTACTAGTTAGCAACTTCCATCAAACTACACGCAGAGACAGAAACATGGTATCCAGCATTCACCAGACTCAGCATTCACCAGACTCAGCATTCACCAGACTCAGCATTCACCAGACTCAGCATTCACCAGACTCAGCATTCACCTGACTCAGCATTCACCTGACTCAGCATTCACCTGACTCAGCATTCACCTGACTCAGCATTCACCTGACTCAGCATTCACCTGACTCAGCATTCACCTGACTCAGCATTCACCTGACTCCTTCAAAGTCTACCTTGAAAGAGTCATTTAAAAAGCAGTGGTTCACATTCATGTTATAAATGTATCGTTCAATATATCAGTATCCTATTCATTCAGTCAATTTAGGGCTGGGTGATATACCGTATTTTACTATATACACACACCGGTAATGATGCACGGACCGGTTTGAGTTTCTTGACCTTCTTTAACAGTATGTTTGGTTTGTTAAACATGACAACTCCTATGTGTATAATGTGTGTTTTTATAGTTTACTCCATTTGCTACTAGAGCCCCAGTGGGGAAATTATAGTAAGAAGTGCAGAAATTGATGAATGCTAAAAAGTATTTTTGTTTGGAGTATAAATGGAGAAAGCCCCATTGACATCACGTCTAATGTATATGTTGTCACCCTCGTGTCATGAATTACTCATAAAGCATATTATGAACTTGTATTATTCAAAAACCTAAAATAACTTCAAATACTGTCAAAAATACTGTGATGTGATATTTTGGCCATATCGCCCAGGCCTAAGTCAATTTATAGCGATATAAATGTGTCCATATCACTCAACTCTAGTTCAAACCCCAAAAAGCTCAAGGCTAGGTCAGGTTAGACAGAGGAAAGAAAGGCTATCTATCACTCTGGTTTTGAATGATCCATCTTTACAGAAGGACTTTACTGCACGTCTACACAGGACACAGCTGAAGTATGGACCAGCAACTATGAAACACAACCACTACTTTACTGCACGTCTACACAGGACACAGCTGAAGTATGGACCAGCAACTATGGAACACAACCACTACTTTACTGCACGTCTACACAGGACACAGCTGAAGTATGGACCAGCAACTATGAAACACAACCACTACTTTACTGCACGTCTACACAGGACACAGCTGAAGTATGGACCAGCAACTATGAAACACAACCACTACTTTACTGCACGTCTACACAGGACACAGCTGAAGTATGGACCAGCAACTATGAAACACAACCACTACTTCACTGCACGTCTACACAGGACACAGCTGAAGTATGGACCAGCAACTATGAAACACAACCACTACTTCACTGCACGTCTACACAGGACACAGCTGAAGTATGGACCAGCAACTATGAAACACAACCACTACTTCACTGCATACTTAGCACCAGAGTCTACCCTGTAAAAACATCACTTCCAGGAATAGCTGAAATGAAAACCAAGGCAGTACCACATCATACATAGTTCGGTTTCACAATTCACTGCTATGTCAACCTCTGTCTGCTTCAATTCAGTCCTTCATAAGGGCCTGACATAATGGTTAGAGTACACTAAACTTGGCTGGCCGGCTAGCTGACTGGCTGACTGAGTGGCTGGCTGAGCCCATTCTTACTGCTGGGCCTCAGCTGGGATCCTCATCATTACTCTGACCTATATTCCCAGTCAGACATCCAGACATCACAGCAGCAAGAGCTCATGAGAAACCATCTGTACTGGTACTGTCACTGTTGCCTTGCTGAGTTAGGCTGCACTTTGTCTGAGTAAAAGGTGACTATTCACATGTCAAATAAGACAGCTTGTGTATCTAAACTGTCTTGAAAGGGTATGAGCACTGAAAACAAATGCAATTGACATTCTACAACACAAATTATTCTGATCAAAGCAAAGGAGCAACCCCTGAACTTTAAAAAAACAACTTTCTCTACATTCTCTCTCAGCAGAGAGCAGTTGTGAAATACTGTCCACAGATAGAGAGAGCACACAGAGGTGAAATGAACAAGCATTAGAGACTAATGCATAGACGTGTCAGACATAGAATTAGATTGACTTACTCTCTATAGGTCTGACGACGGGCGTCTCGCTGACCGGGGGCTGTGTTCTCTCGCTCCTGGGCTCCACCAGGCTGGGCAGGGGGCCACTGGGCGCTGGGGGGTGGCTGTTGTTCTCCACCACCCTGACCGGAGGTGGTGCTGCCATCTCTGGCTGTCGGAAGACAGGCATCTCGGGTCTCCTGGAAGTAAGGCCCTCCACAGGACTGACCATGGTGGGGTCGGTTCTCCTCTGAGGGGGGTCAGGGATCCGGGTGGCTGAGGGAGGCTGGGAGTCCCCCCTCCTGGGTGCCCCGGGGGGCTCGTGGGGCCGAGAGAGGGAGATCTCTGCCCGTCTGTGTGCCGAGCTGGAGCTGGAGCTGGTGGAGCTCTCTGGGACGGCTCCGGCTCGAGAACCAAGGCTCTGGGCCTCGGGCCTCTTCAGGCCGAAACGGGCGATACCCGGGCTGGGCGAGCTGTCAATCTGCTTGGATGACACCTCAATGGAGATCTCGGTCCGGCGGGTGGAGGCTGTATCCAGGGCACGACCTCCTACCACTCCCCCGGACAGCTCCATGCGTCTCAGGCTGGTTTTGGGGGAGCAGGGGTTGGAGTCAGAAGGCGAGGTTCTGGAGGGGTAGTCCGAGTTGCGGGAGGAGCCCAGGTCGTGGAAGCTTCGCTGGCTGGAGGTGGAGGAGCGGAGGTTGGTCCTACGGGACAGAGGGGAGGGGTTGATGGAGACGTCAGACTCCTCCACCTCAAACGACCTCTTTAGTGCTGTTAAAGAGAAGACATGTTGTGGTCAGTCAACAGATAAACACAGACGAATTGTGTTGCCTTGTAAATTAATCAAGTAATATAATGAATTGATTAATAAACATCAAGATATGCATCAGTATATATCACAATTTCATAATTTAGCTGAGTAGCCTACTGCTATAGCCTAACTAGGCTACCAAAATACAGGAGGGGAAAGCGTTTCAGATTTTGATTAATCTCTTGGAGAAAATTGTAAGCCTACAATTTGATTTCTAAAGTGTTTGGGGAACACCATTCAAAAATCAAGTTGAAAACTGTGTCACATAAAACAAGAACCCTACGGAATCCCAATGAAGCTAAAATATTAACAGGGAAAGTCCGTTCATTACCTGATTGAATACGCTTCACATATTTTTTCATCATTGCGATTTAGATATTTCGCATTCCCTCAATGAAAACGTGACTGACTCACAACAAACCGATGCGCACAAACTGATCAAAAACAACCAAAGCGCGCGCTACTGGGGTGTATTCATTACCTCTTACGACGGAAACCGTTCACGAGTTAAGAACCAAATGGAAGCAAACGGAACAAAACATGGCGGGACCTACCTGAATTTGTCCAATAGAAACTCTAGTTTTCGTTGCAAAACGTTTGGATTTAACGGTTTCTGTTTGGAGTAAACGGTTTCTGTTGTTAAATATTACAAAACATTTTACAACAGAATCGGCGTAATGACTACACCCCTGCGCTCGCCCTGCCCATAAATTGTGATGAATTAGCAGGTATTCTATAAATAAATACTCAAATTCTGTTCAATTCTGCCCATTGAATAAAAACGCGGTTCTATCAACGAATAACATAGATAAGCAGCAACAGGTTGGCTAACGGTGTGACCTTTATATATACCATCTATGGATGTGAACTTTATATATACCATCTATGGGTGTGAACTTTATATATACCATCTATGGATGTGAACTTTATATATACCATCTATGGGTGTGAACTTTATATATACCATCTATGGATGTGAACTTTATATATACCATCTATGGGTGTGAACTTTATATATACCATCTATGGGTGTGAACTTTATATATACCATCTATGGGTGTGAACTTTATATATACCATCTATGGATGTGAACTTTATATATACCATCTATGGGTGTGAACTTTATATATACCATCTATGGGTGTGAACTTTATATATACCATCTATGGGTGTGAACTTTATATATACCATCTATGGATGTGAACTTTATATATACCATCTATGGGTGTGAACTTTATATATACCATCTATGGGTGTGACCTTTATATATACCATCTATGGGTGTGACCTTTATATATACCATCTATGGGTGTGAACTTTATATATACCATCTATGGGTGTGAACTTTATATATACCATCTATGGGTGTGAACTTTATATATACCATCTATGGGTGTGACCTTTATATATACCATCTATGGGTGTGACCTTTATATATACCATCTATGGGTGTGAACTTTATATATACCATCTATGGGTGTGAACTTTATATATACCATCTATGGGTGTGAACTTTATATATACCATCTATGGATGTGAACTTTATATATACCATCTATGGATGTGAACTTTATATATACCATCTATGGGTGTGAACTTTATATATACCATCTATGGGTGTGACCTTTATATATACCATCTATGGATGGTCCATCTATGTTATGTTTCCGTTGGGTTTCTAAGTTGGCCTTACAGCCGTACAGTCAGAGTTAGGTAGGTTACTTTCTAAATGTAATCCGTTACAGTTACTACTTGCCTGTCCAAAAGTGGAATCAGTAACGTAACTTTTGGATTACCCAAAATCAGTAATGTAATCTGATTACATTACTTTTAGATTACTTTCAGATTACTTTCACTTTAAAATGCATTAGAAGAAGACAAACATGTAGGTTACCAATTGAACGACATCTATTTCAGGATAAATCAATGTTAAAGTTTACATAGGTGGCCATATATGGATGTGACATTTTACTTTATGGGTTGGTTATGTAGGCTCCTTCTAACCCATCGCTTTCTAATACATATAATAATACGATTAAATTACATCCTTATATTAGAAACCAAAGTCTATCAGTTTAGATTAGCCACATTGTTTTACCTGAGCATAGCCCCCAAACTAAGGACTTATTAGCCAGCTCTACTCTGTTGTTTAGGATTTTGTTGTAATGGAGGACTGATTGGGCTCATTGATTCGAGTTGAATAATAAATGCTGCGCTTGTGGAATGGCATGCATTGATCAATAATAATAAGTGATATCTGTATCGCCGTAGACTACACCACTGCTGTCATCCTTACCTCCAAGCGTTTATTCAAGTTGGATAATCTTTGGATGCCGACAGCAGTCACACCATTGGAAGAGATATCTTGGACTGTAGCCTACAAAAGCCTATTTCTGCTCTTTTCCCGCGATCCATCAAACACATTTGGTGTGTCATCGTAGTGGTCAGACTCGCTCAGGTGGAACAAACTTAAATTTGCACCTTTTTTCAATGCTGATTTGAATATTATTGTGAAAACAGAGAAGTGTCAAAGATTTTCTTTCTGAATTTAAAAGTAATCCTCAAAGTAATCATCTAGTTTTTCAAAAGTATCTGTAATCTGATTACAATATTTTTGCTGGTAACGTAACGGATTACAGTTACCGTTTTTGTAATCCCTTAAATGTAACGGATTACATGTAATTACTTACTCCCCAACCCTGCGTAACGTATGGGGTTCCATTGGTTCCGTGTCAGTTTGGAGGTTGCGACACCTGGCTAACCTCTGCTCTTCCAGACTAGGGCCCTGGAGCTCCCAAATAAACAACCCAGCCAGCGCCAGCATCTTCCCCGCTCAGAAGGCCCCGAGCCAGGGAGCAGCATGGGGGTAATAGACCCCCTTATGGAGCACACTATTTTCACACACTTGGTTCTTTTCATCAGGTTTTTGTGTGGTATTACTGAATAAAAGCCATGCTGGCTGCAGTTTAGGCAGGGCTACCTCAAGATTTAAAGACGTGTGAGTAGATACATGACAAATGCTGTGCTATTGATGGTGTTTGACACAGAATTCTGGGTGTAATAGCTGAACTTGGCAATAGTTTAGTTTCACTGAGGAAAGAGACCAAAATGAGAAGTAAAGTTTTTCAGGATGCATTATGGATATTTTTGTGATATAAAATGGTGTGTCTGCTTCAACAAGGCTGAGTCTCACTGGCCTAATGCTCCTCTAAACTCCCTCTAACCTGCTGTACAGATACAGGAAATCTCAGCTGGTTGACGGTTATCGACAGATTGGCATTCCAGGTCTGTCAGCGCTCCGGGCCCTCCAGGTACTTTGGGCCCATGGTCCCGGACAATGGCTGGCTTTATCCCAGCGCTTCCTGGCTAATAGTGGTCCGCCCTGGGCATGCCAGCGAGGTGAGGCCAGGTGACTGATGGCCAACTGTTACAAACAGGGATTAGGTTTCCTCCCTGAGACAAGAAGAGGGATCTGGCCCACTGTCAGCAGGGCCGTGTTTACATGTACATTTTGGTCATTTAGCAGATGCTCTTATCCAGTGCATTAATTCAGCCAAGACAACCACATCACAATCACTGTAAGTAAAACTTTCCTCAAGCTATCAGCAAAATCAATGCTAGTTAATATTTGTTCATTGGGGCACAGCGTTAGAATATCTTTTTGCCATGGGGAACAAATATGAGCACTTCATATTGGACAAGTCTAGGTAGTCCCTCAATGTTTCAGGTTTTCTACCGTTTGGTGATTAATGAACTCAACCCAAGATAGTGGCCTGATGATGAGTGTGATAGAGAGTGCTGTGTTGTTAAGGCTGTATCTCAATAGTATAAAATGGCCTCAGTCTCTCCATCTGTTTTCCTCCATCTGCACTAACATTAAAGAACTGGTCTTTTGAAAGTGAGTTCCTGGAAAGAATTCCCCATACCAGTTTGAGAAGCCAATAAGATGTTCAATCACATACATTTACATTTAAGTCATTTAGCAGACGCTCTTATCCAGAGCGACTTACAAATTGGTGCATTCACCTTATGATATCCAGTGGAACAACCACTTTACAATAGTGCATCTAAATCTTTTAAGGGGGGGGGGGGGGGGGGGGGGGTTAGAAGGATTACTTTATCCTATCCTAGGTATTCCTTAAAGAGGTGGGGTTTCAGGTGTCTCCGGAAGGTGGTGATTGACTCCGCTGACCTGGCGTCGTGAGGGAGTTTGTTCCACCATTGGGGTGCCAGAGCAGCGAACAGTTTTGACTGGGCTGAGCGGGAACTGTACTTCCTCAGAGGTAGGGAGGCGAGCAGGCCAGAGGTGGATGAACGCAGTGCCCTTGTTTGGGTGTAGGGCCTGATCAGAGCCTGAAGGTACGGAGGTGCCGTTCCCCTCACAGCTCCGTAGGCAAGCACCATGGTCTTGTAGCGGATGCGAGCTTCAACTGGAAGCCAGTGGAGAGAGCGGAGGAGCGGGGTGACGTGAGAGAACTTGGGAAGGTTGAACACCAGACGGGCTGCGGCGTTCTGGATGAGTTGTAGGGGTTTAATGGCACAGGCAGGGAGCCCAGCCAACAGCGAGTTGCAGTAATCCAGACGGGAGATGACAAGTGCCTGGATTAGGACCTGCGCCGCTTCCTGTGTGAGGCAGGGTCGTACTCTGCGAATGTTGTAGAGCATGAACCTACAGGAACGGGCCACCGCCTTGATGTTAGTGGAGTAGGACACCTACATAGTAGGACACCTGGAATCCGGAGGAGTGGGGATAACTAACCCGGTGCACCTCACGAATAATAGCTTCCAGCCTATGTTCATAAAGCGTCTCAGAGTAGAAACGCTGATCTAGAATAAGTTTAGCCTTTTACATTACAATTAATGTATGGGGGGGTAACTGATCCTAGATCAGCACTCCTATTCTGAGACGCTTCATGAATACAAACCCAATGGTCTCAGCTGATCCATACAATTCTGACCAGCTTTGAGGAGAGACAGGGGCTGTCCTGATGTGCCTACAGTGTATTACAGTTCACTGAGAGCCATGCTAGTGGAAAAGGGATACCTAGTGAGTTGCACAACTGAACGCATTCAACTGAAATGTGTCTTTTGCATTTAATCCATCAGAGTGGTGCAGGGGGCTGTCTTAATCTACAGCCACGTCATCGGCGCAGTTGTTGGGGGTTAACTGCCTTGCTCAAGGGTAGAACAGCAGATTTTTACACCTTGCTGGCTCGGGGATTCAAACCAGTGAACTTTCGGTTACTGGCCCACCGCTCTTAACCCGCTAGGCTACCTGCCTTCCCGTGATAAGGAGAGTCATGCATCTGGATAGAGATAAGGACTAAGCCATGTGGCCCATGCTACAAACAGACATATACCAGATCTGCTACCACAGCTGACTAACCACCTGATGCTACGGCTGATCCTGCATAACAGATCTAGACAAACACAGATCTAGACCAGTGATGTCACAAAGAACACTTTTGAGATAAAATGGCATTTACAAAATGGGCCATGAAATTCACTACCTGTAGATATGGCTGATATAATGCCTTATGAGACATATAAAGACGTTTAGATACAGTGATTCAACAGGAAATAAGGAAGAGCCTAAAACAACATCCCTGATGAAGTCATCCTCACACATCAGAAATAACAGGAATTATTTGAAGCAAGGATGAATAGTTACAGTAATTAGTCCCATAGAAATCCTATTAAATTATTCGTATTCTAATTCCTAATTCTATGGTTAGTCTTTCAGTCCACTTAACAGTTAAAAGAGGAATCATCTCAACTCAAAGAATATAGTAGCTTCCACAACACAAAAGTGCCATTTAAACGGACACTTAACCACTTTTTACCCTCATATTCATTATCTCCAGCACCATACCAGTGTCTACATTTGTTGCGACAGTCTTCACAGTGTTGAGGATCCAACCAACAGATATTGTGATTGATGTAATGACCAGTCTGGGTGTAGTGATGTTAGGGGAGGACAAAAGAGAAGGGAGCTGTGTGTGTGTGCCTGTGTCGGATCTGTGGTAAGAGAGGCACCAGCTGTCTGGAGGAGACACATGCACTCTCAGCGTGTGTGTGTGTGTGTGTGTGTGTGTGTGTGTGTGTGTGTGTGTGTGTGTGTGTGTGTGTGTGTGTGTGTGTGTGTGTGTGTGTGTGTGTGTGTGTGTGTGTGTGTGTATGTATGTATGTGGCCCTGTAGTAAGGTAAACACTGAGGGGTTGGAGCCTGGCTCACTGAGGCTCTGACGCACATCTCAGGCACTGGCCACTAAATCACTACTGTGTTATACACACACAATACTGCAGGAGGGGAACTGTGAGTGAGAGAGTGAGTGAGAGAGAGCGAGAGAGCGAGAGAGAGAGAGAGCGAGAGAGAGGGGGGGTCTGTGTATAGTATGTGTTTATGTGTTTGCATGCCAGTGTGTGTGTGTGGTGCCTCCATGTCAGCTTGTCTGTATGTTTCCCAGCACAAGGACAAAGGCGTGTGAAGCCTCAAAGAGTCTTTATCAGGAGCTGTACAGTATCAATGAGATAACAGTGATCACAAGCCTCCTAGAAACAGCTAGATAATTATAATGAGGACCAAATGTCAACTCTGTTCTTTATTTTATTCACCTCCTTATCTTCCTCTACCTCTCTTTACCTATACCTCCACCTCTCTCCCACCTCCCCATCTCAAACCTCTCTCAATTCAATTCAATTTCAATTTAATTTAACTTCTCTAGGTTAGGGGGCAGCATTTTCACGTTTGGATGAAAAGCATACCCAAATTCAACTGCCAGCTACTCATCCCCAGAAGATAAGATATGCATATTATTAGTATATTTGGATAGAAAACACTCTGAAGGTTCTAAAACTGTTTGAATCATGTCTGTGAGTATAACAGAACTTATTTAGCAGGCAAAACCCCGAGGACAAACCATTCAGATATTTTTGTTTTTGAGGTCACTCTCTTTTCAATGCATTTTCATTGGGAATCCAGATTTCTAATTGACTTTCTTGCAGTTCCTACCGCTTCCACTGGATGTCAACAGTCTTTAGAAATTGGTTGAGACTTTTTCCTTTGTGTAATGAAGAAGTAGCCCTGTTCAGAACGAGGGTCGAGTGAAGTGTACTGATTGTTAGAGGCGCGTAACCAGAAAGCATGCTACAGTTTATTTATTTTCGATTATTTACGTTAAAAAATACCTAAAGTTGTATTACAAAAGTAGTTTGAAATGTTTTGGCAAAGTTTACAGGTAACCTTTGAGATATTTTGTAGCCACGTTGAGCAAGTTGGAACCGGTGTTTTTCTGGATCAAACTCGCCAAATAAATGGACATTTTGGATATATATCGACGGAATTAATCGAACAAAAGGACCATTTGTGATGTTTATGGGGCATATTGGAGTGCCAACAACAGAAGCTCGTCAAAGGTAAGGCATGAATTATATTTTTATTTCTGCGTTTTGTGTCGCGCCTGCAGGGTTGAAATATGCTTCTCTCTCTTTGTTTACTCTTTTGCTATCCTCAGATAATAGCATCGTTTGCTTTCGCCGAAAAGCCTATTTGAATTCTGACATGTTGGCTGGATTCACAACCAGTGTAGCTTTAATTTGGTATCTTTCATGTGTGATTTAATGAAAGTTAGATTTTTATAGTAATTTATTTGAATTTGGCGCGCTGCATTTTCTCTGGCTTTTGGCCAAGTGAGACAGTAGCGTCCCGCCTAAACTCAGATTTTTGGATATAAATATGAATTTTACCGAACAAAACATACATGTATTGTGTGATATGAAGTCCTATGAGCGTCATCTGATGAAGATCATCAAAGGTTAGTGATTCATTTTAACTCTATTTATGCTTTTTGTTACTCCCCTCTTTGGCTGGAAAAATGGCTGTGTTTTTCTGTGGCTATGTACTGACCTAACATAATCGCAAGGTGTGCTTTCACCGTAAATCCTTTTTGAAATCAGACACTGTCGCTGGATTAACGAGAAGTTTATCTTTAAAATGGTGTATAATACGTGTATGTTTGAGGAATTTTAATTATGAGATTTCTGTTGTTTTGAATTTGGCGCCCTGCAATTTCACTGGCTGTTGGTTAGGTGGGACGCTACCGTCCCACATATCCCAGAGATTAAGGGCTTTATTGCCATGGGAAACATATGCAAACATTGCCAAAGAAAGTGAAGTAGATACTAAACAAAAGTTAAATAAAAAATACAAATGAACAGTACACATTACACTCACAAAAGTTCCAAAATAATATTATGTGCAAATAGTTAAAGTACAAAAGGGAAGATAAATAAACATAAATATGGGTTGTATTTACAATGGTGTTTGTTCTTCACTGGTTGCCCTTTTTTTGTGGCATCAGGTCACAAATCTTGCTGCTGTGATGGCACACTGTGGTATTTTACCCAATAGATATGGGAGTTTATCAAAATTGGATTTGTTTTCGAATTCTTTGTGGGTCGGTGTAATCTGAGGGAAATATGTGTCTCTAATATGTTCATACATTTGGCAGGAGGTTAGGAAGTACAGCTCAGTTTCCACCTCATTTTGTGGGCAGTGTGCACATAGCCTGTCTTCTCTTGAGAGCCAGGTCTGCCTACGGCGGCCTTTCTCAATAGCAAGGCTATGCTCATGTAACGGATGTGAAATGGCTTGCTAGTTAGCGGTGGTGCGCGCTAATAGCCTTTCAATCGGAGACGTCACTTGCTCTGAGACCTTGAAGTAGTGGTTCCCCTTGCTCTGCAAGGGCAGTGGCTTTTGTGGAGCGATGGGTAACGATGCTTCGTGTGTGTCAGTTGTTGATGTGTGCAGAGTGTCCCTGGTTCGCGCCCGAGTCGGGGCGAGAGGACGGACTAAAGTTATACTGTTACATTGATGCTGTTGACCCGGATCACTGGTTGCTGCGGAAAAGGAGGAGGTCGAAAGGGGGGTGAGTGTAACGGATGTGAAATGGCTAGCTAGTTAGCGGTGGTGCGCGCTAATAGCCTTTCAATCGGTGACGTCACTTGCTCTGAGACCTTGAAGTAGTGGTTCCCCTTGCTCTGCAAGGGCCGCGGCTTTTGTGGAGCGATGGGTAACGATGCTTCGTGGGTGACTGTTGTTGATGTGTGCAGAGGGTCCCTAGTTCGCACCCGGGTCGGGGCGAGGGGACGGACTAAAGTTATACTGTTACACTCACTGAGTCTGTACATAGTCAAAGCTTTCCTTAAGTGTGGGTCAGTCACAGTGGTCAGGTATTCTGCCACTCTGTACTCTCTGTTCAAGGCCAAATAGTATTCCAGTTTGCTCTGTTTTTTGTAAATTCTTTCCAATGTGTCAAGTAATTATATTTTAGTTTTTTCATGATTTGGTTGAGTCTAATATGTTGCTGTCCTGGGGCTCTGTGGGGTGTGTTTGTGTTTGTGAACGGAGCCCCAGGACCAGCTTGCTTAGGGGGCTCTTCTCCAGGTTCATCTCTCTGTAGGTGATGGCTTTGTTATGGAAGGTTCTGGAATTGCTTCCCTTTAGGTGGTTAGGTGGTCTTTTCTGGATTTTGATAATTAGTGGGTATCGGCCTAATTCTGCTCTGCTTGCATTATTTGGTGTTTTACGTTGTACACTGAGGATATTTTTGCAGAAAACTGCATGCAAAGTCTCAATTTGGTGTTTGTCCCATTTTGTGAATTATTGGTTGGTGAGTGAACCCCAGACCTCACAACCATAAAGGGCAATGTGTTCTATAACTGATTCAAGTATTTTTAGCCAGATCCTAATTGGTATGAGAAGACTTTGCCTATGTTTGGGTTTGTTTGTCAATCTCTCTCTCTCCCTCTCTCCCTCTCTCCCTCCCTCTTCTCTCTTAGCCTGTCTTAAAACTTGTTTTCCAGGGCCTCCCGAGTGGCACTGCGGTCTAAGGCACTGCGGTGCTTGAGGCGTCACTACAGATCTCGGTTTGATCCCGGGCTGTGTCGGAGCCGGCCACGACCGGGAGACCCATGAGGCGGCGCACAATTGGCCCAGCGTCGCCCGGGTTAGGGGAGGATTTGGCCAGCTGGGATGACCTTGTCCCATCATGCTCTAGCGACTGCTGTGGTGGCCGGGACGCATGCACGCTGACTTCGGTCGCCAGCTGTACGATGTTTCCTCCGACACATTGGTGCGGCTGGCTTCCAGGTTAAGCAAGCAGTGTGTCAAGAAGCAGTGCGGCTTGGCAGAGTCGTGTTTTGGAGGACGCATGGCTCTCGAACTTCGCCTCTCCTGAGTCCGTACGGGAGTTGCAGCGATAGGACTGTAACTACCAATTGGATATCATGAAAAAGGGGTAAAAAATAAAATAATAACTTGTTTCCCAAACACACTAAGACAGTCATGAAGAGGGCACGACAAAGCCTATTACCCCTCAGGAGACTGAAAAGATTTGGCTTGGGTCCTCAGATCCTCAAAAGGTTATACAGCTGCACCATCGAGAGGATCCTGACTGGTTGCATCACTGCCTGGTATGGCAACAGCTCGGCCTCCGACCGCAAAACACTACAGAGGGTAGTGCGAACGGCCCAGATGTAACGGCTGTCCTCCTCCTCTTCTTCCGAAGAGGAGGAGTAGGGATTGGACCAAAGCGCAGCGTGGAATGTGGACATAATGAAGTTTATTAAAGTACAGACGAAAACCGAAAACACTTCAACAAACTACAAAATAACAAACGAACGTAGACAGACCTGAACTATGAGAACTTACATATAACACGAAGAACGCACGAACAGGTACAGACTACAACAAACGAACAAACAAACCGAAACAGTCCCGTGTGGTGCAACATACACAGACACGGAAGACAACCACCCACAAACAAACAGTGTGAACAGCCTACCTTTATATGGTTCTCAATCAGAGGAAACGTCAAACACCTGTCCCTGATTGAGAACCATATAAGGCTAATTACAAATGACCTAAACATAGAAACACAAAACATAGAATGCCCACCCCAACTCACGCCCTGACCAACTAAACACATACAAAAATAACAGAAAACAGGTCAGGAACGTGACAGAACCCCCCCCTCAAGGTGCGAACTCCGGACGCACCACCAAAAGTCTAGGGGAGGGTCTGGGTGGGCATCTGTCCACGGTGGCGGCTCAGGCTCTGGGCGTGGTCCCCATCCCACCATACTAAATCCCCGCTTTTTTATCCCCCTCTCAATGACCACCCTCCAAATAACCCCACCTAAATTAAGGGGCATCACCGGGATAAGGGGCAGCTCCGGACTGAGGGACGGCAGCTCCGGACTGAGGGACGGCAGCTCCGGACTGAGGGACGGCAGCTCCGGACTGAGGGACGGCAGCTCCGGACTGAGGGACGGCAGCACCGGACTGGATGGCGGATCCTGGCTGGCTGGCTCTGGCGGATCCTGGCTGGCTGGCTCTGGTGGATCCTGGCTGGCTGGCTCTGGCGGATCCTGGCTGGATGACGGCTCTGGCGGATCCTGGCTGGATGACGGCTCTGGCTGGTCATGGCTCGCTGACGGCTCTGGCTGGTCATGTCTGGCGGAAGGCTCTGGCTGATCCTGTCTGGCGGAAGGCTCTGGCTGATCCTGTCTGGCGGACGGCTCTGAAGGCTCATGGCAGACGGGCGGCTTTGCAGGCTCATGGCAGACGGGCGGCTTTGAAGGCTCAGTACCGACGGGCAGTTCATGCGGCGCTTGGCAGACGGACAGTTCAGACGGCGTTGGGCAGACGGGCAGTTCAGACGGCGTTGGGCAGACGGGCAGTTCAGGCGCCGTTGGGCAGACGGGCAGTTCAGGCGCCGCTTGGCAGACGGGCAGTTCAGGCGCCGCTTGGCAGACGGGCAGTTCAGGCGCCGCTTGGCAGACGGCAGACTCTGGCCGGCTGAGACGCACTGTAGGCCTGGTGCGTGGTACCGGAACTGGAGGTACCGGGCTAAGGACACGCACCATCAGGCTAGTGCGGGGAACAACAACAGGGCACACTGGACTCTCAAGGCGTACTATAGGCCTGGTGCGTGGTACCGGCACTGGTGGTACCGGGCTGAGGGCACGCACATCAGGGCGAGTACGGGGAGAAGGAACAGTGCGTACAGGGCTCTGGAGACGCACAGGAGGCTTGGTGCGTGGTGCCGGGACTGGAGGCACTGGGCTGGAGACACGCACCACAGGGAGAGTGCGTGGAGGAGGAACAGGGCTCTGGAGACGCACTGGAAGCCTGGTGCGTGGTGTAGGCACTGGTGGTACTGGGCTGGAGCGGGGAGGTGGCGCCGGAAATACCGGACCGTGCAGGCGTACTGGCTCCCTTGAGCACCGAGCCTGCCCAACCTTACCTGGTTGTATGCTCCCCGTCGCCCGACCAGTGCGGGGAGGTGGAATAACCTGCACCGGGCTATGTAGGCGAACCGGGGACACCATGCGTAAGGCTGGTGCCATGTAAGCCGGCCCGAGGAGACGCACTGGTGGCCAGATGTGTAGAGCCGGCTTCATGGCACTTGGCTCAATGCTCAATCTGGCCCGGCCGATACGAGGAGCTGGTATGTACCGCACCGGGCTATGCACACGTACAGGAGACACCATGCGCTCTACTGCGTAACACGGTGTCTGCCCGTAGGCGCAGGTCTCCTACCTGACTTCGCCACTCTCCCTTTTAGCCCCCCCCCCAAGACATTTTTGGGGTTTACTCACAGGCTTCCTACCGCGTCGTCGTGCTGCCTCCATTCGCCGGTATCCCTCCTCGCACTGCGCCAGAGAATCCCAGGCGGGCTCCGGCACTCGCACTGGGTCGATCGCCCACCTGTCGATCTCCTCCCACGTAGTGTAGCCCAGATCCTTCTCCTGCTTCCGAGCTAGCTCCTCAAAACGCCGCCTCTCTGCTTTCGCTGCCTCCAGCTCAGCTTTGGGGCGGCGATATTCTCCTGGTTGAGCCCAGGGTCCCTTTCCGTCCAATATTTCCTCCCAAGTCCACGAGTCCTGATTTTTTGGCCGCTGTTGCTGGTTCCTCTCACGCTGCTTGATCCATGGTTGGTGGGTGGTTCTGTAACGGCTGTCCTCCTCCTCTTCGGAAGAAGAGGAGGAGTAGGGATTGGACCAAAGCGCAGCGTGGAATGTGGACATAATGAAGTTTATTAAAGTAAAGACGAAAACCGAAAACACTTCAACAAACTACAAAATAACAAACGAACGTAGACAGACCTGAACTATGAGAACTTACATATAACACGAAGAACGCACGAACAGGTACAGACTACAACAAACGAACGAACAAACCGAAACAGTCCCGTGTGGTGCAACATACACAGACACGGAAGACAACCACCCACAAACAAACAGTGTGAACAGCCTACCTTTATATGGTTCTCAATCAGAGGAAACGTCAAACAGCCTGTCCCTGATTGAGAACCATATAAGGCTAATTACAAATGACCTAAACATAGAAGCACAAAACATAGAATGCCCACCCCAACTCACGCCCTGACCAACTAAACACATACAAAAATAACAGAAAACAGGTCAGGAACGTGACACCAGAACATCACTGGGACCAAGCTTCCTGCCATCCAGGACCTCTATACCAGGCGGTGTCAGAGGAAGGCCCTAAAAATTGTCAAAGACTCCAGCCACCCTGGTCATAGACTGTTCTCTCTGCAAGCGGTACCGGAGCACCAAGTCTAGGGTCAAGAGACTTCTAAACAGCTTCTACCCCCAAGTCATAAGACTCCTGAACAGCTATTTTTTCCTAAACACTTTTTTTCCTTAAAACTTCTTAAAGCGTTGTTGGTTAAGGGCTTGTAAGTAAGCATTTCACTGTAAGGTATTCGGCGCATGTGACAAATAACATTTGATTTGATTTGATGAAGGCACCCACCACGTGATCAGCTGACTGTCAGCCAGAAGGAACAGAAGAGTACAGTTAAAAGTCCTCATGACCAATGTGCTCATCACAGTTTATTAGAAATATTGAGGCAAATTCAGGGGATGTGATCAGTAGATGTTGCACGACATGCAGATTGTGATCTGTGATTGGCCAATTGTGCCCTTTTTACAGCTGAGAGTGTGGTGTGTGACCCTTGACCCTCAAAGTGGACAGGTCGGTGCGTGTGAGAACTCCTACTCTCAGCCCAGATCAGTACTGATCCTGATACCTATAGAATTCACACAGGTTCCAGTGAAATAAGTCCAACTCTTTCTATGAGACACATACTCATAATAGAGAGGAAAATAAGGGCCTTAACCTCTCCTTTCTCCTCCTTTCTCCTCCTCTCCTCTCCTCTCTCTCTCTCTCTCTCTCTCTCTCTCTCTCTCTCTCTCTCTCTCTCTCTCTCTCTCTCTCTCTCCTCTCCTCTCCTCTCCTCTCCTCTCCTCTCTCTCCTCTCTCTCCTCCTCTCAGGTTCCAGTGAAATAAGGCCAACTCTTTCTATGAGACACATACACATAACAGAGAGGAAAAGGAGGGCCTCAACCAGCGTGAGATGAGGTACAACCCACAATATTGTATGAGCATGAGTTAGTTGTGCCTATTCCGTCTCAATGCACACACATATAATGCCTTATAAGTGCTTTTCTAATGCGTTGTGATAGCCCTCATAGAAAATGTTACCGGCCAAACTCACCTCATCAAGGCTACTTCACATCCCTCTCCAAAAGGTGTCCATTACAGTCGTCAAACACACTCTCCAACTCGAGCAGGAAAAGTTCATATTAGCTAAAATAAAAGGGAAGTCTTTCATTGCTTTGTCGTATGTTGAGGGCTGGTGATAACTCAAGGGGCCTTGGCTTGGCTGGGCGGGCGTGTGTGTTCTGTGTTCTCTCTCTCTCTGTGTGTGTGTGTGTGTGTGTGTGTGTGTGTGTGTGTGTGTGTGTGTGTGTGTGTGTGTGTGTGTGTGTGTGTGTGTGTGTGTGTGTCTACGTGCATTGGTGCCTGTGTGTGTGTCTGTGTGCAGAGTATAAGTTACACTCCACATGTTCTACAGGGAGAATAACAAAGAGCGGTAGCTGAAAACATACAAAGGCCTGCTATGTTCTCCCTGCCTGGGAGTGACCCCAGCAGTAGGTTCCAGTAGCCTCCAGCTACAACACACACAGCATGGCGGCAGAGGCTATGTTCTCCCTGCCTGGGAGTGACCCCAGCAGTAGGTTCCAGTAGCCTCCAGCTACAACACACACAGCATGGCGGCAGAGGCTATGTTCTCCCTGCCTGGGAGTGACCCCAGCAGTAGGTTCCAGTAGCCTCCAGCTACAACACACACAGCATGGCGGCAGAGGCTATGTTCTCCCTGCCTGGGAGTGACCCCAGCAGTAGGTTCCAGTAGCCTCCAGCTACAACACACACAGCATGGCGGCAGAGGCTATGTTCTCCCTGCCTGGGAGTGACCCCAGCAGTAGGTTCCAGTAGCCTCCAGCTACAACACACACAGCATGGCGGCAGAGGCTATGTTCTCCCTGCCTGGGAGTGACCCCAGCAGTAGGTTCCAGTAGCCTCCAGCTACAACACACACAGCATGGCGGCAGAGGCTATGTTCTCCCTGCCTGGGAGTGACCCCAGCAGTAGGTTCCAGTAGCCTCCAGCTACAACACACACAGCATGGCGGCAGAGGCTATGTTCTCCCTGCCTGGGAGTGACCCCAGCAGTAGGTTCCAGTAGCCTCCAGCTACAACACACACAGCATGGCGGCAGAGGCTATGTTCTCCCTGCCTGGGAGTGACCCCAGCAGTAGGTTCCAGTAGCCTCCAGCTACAACACACACAGCATGGCGGCAGAGGCTATGTTCTCCCTGCCTGGGAGTGACCCCAGCAGTAGGTTCCAGTAGCCTCCAGCTACAACACACACAGCATGGCGGCAGAGGCTATGTTCTCCCTGCCTGGGAGTGACCCCAGCAGTAGGTTCCAGTAGCCTCCAGCTACAACACACACAGCATGGCGGCAGAGGCTATGTTCTCCCTGCCTGGGAGTGACCCCAGCAGTAGGTTCCAGTAGCCTCCAGCTACAACACACACAGCATGGCGGCAGAGGCTATGTTCTCCCTGCCTGGGAGTGACCCCAGCAGTAGGTTCCAGTAGCCTCCAGCTACAACACACACAGCATGGCGGCAGAGGCTATGTTCTCCCTGCCTGGGAGTGACCCCAGCAGTAGGTTCCAGTAGCCTCCAGCTACAACACACACAGCATGGCGGCAGAGGCTATGTTCTCCCTGCCTGGGAGTGACCCCAGCAGTAGGTTCCAGTAGCCTCCAGCTACAACACACACAGCATGGCGGCAGAGGCTATGTTCTCCCTGCCTGGGAGTGACCCCAGCAGTAGGTTCCAGTAGCCTCCAGCTACAACACACACAGCATGGCGGCAGAGGCTATGTTCTCCCTGCCTGGGAGTGACCCCAGCAGTAGGTTCCAGTAGCCTCCAGCTACAACACACACAGCATGGCGGCAGAGGCTATGTTCTCCCTGCCTGGGAGTGACCCCAGCAGTAGGTTCCAGTAGCCTCCAGCTACAACACACACAGCATGGCGGCAGAGGCTATGTTCTCCCTGCCTGGGAGTGACCCCAGCAGTAGGTTCCAGTAGCCTCCAGCTACAACACACACAGCATGGCGGCAGAGGCTATGTTCTCCCTGCCTGGGAGTGACCCCAGCAGTAGGTTCCAGTAGCCTCCAGCTACAACACACACAGCATGGCGGCAGAGGCTATGTTCTCCCTGCCTGGGAGTGACCCCAGCAGTAGGTTCCAGTAGCCTCCAGCTACAACACACACAGCATGGCGGCAGAGGCTATGTTCTCCCTGCCTGGGAGTGACCCCAGCAGTAGGTTCCAGTAGCCTCCAGCTACAACACACACAGCATGGCGGCAGAGGCTATGTTCTCCCTGCCTGGGAGTGACCCCAGCAGTAGGTTCCAGTAGCCTCCAGCTACAACACACACAGCATGGCGGCAGAGGCTATGTTCTCCCTGCCTGGGAGTGACCCCAGCAGTAGGTTCCAGTAGCCTCCAGCTACAACACACACAGCATGGCGGCAGAGGCTATGTTCTCCCTGCCTGGGAGTGACCCCAGCAGTAGGTTCCAGTAGCCTCCAGCTACAACACACACAGCATGGCGGCAGAGGCTATGTTCTCCCTGCCTGGGAGTGACCCCAGCAGTAGGTTCCAGTAGCCTCCAGCTACAACACACACAGCATGGCGGCAGAGGCTATGTTCTCCCTGCCTGGGAGTGACCCCAGCAGTAGGTTCCAGTAGCCTCCAGCTACAACACACACAGCATGGCGGCAGAGGCTATGTTCTCCCTGCCTGGGAGTGACCCCAGCAGTAGGTTCCAGTAGCCTCCAGCTACAACACACACAGCATGGCGGCAGAGGCTATGTTCTCCCTGCCTGGGAGTGACCCCAGCAGTAGGTTCCAGTAGCCTCCAGCTACAACACACACAGCATGGCGGCAGAGGCTATGTTCTCCCTGCCTGGGAGTGACCCCAGCAGTAGGTTCCAGTAGCCTCCAGCTACAACACACACAGCATGGCGGCAGAGGCTATGTTCTCCCTGCCTGGGAGTGACCCCAGCAGTAGGTTCCAGTAGCCTCCAGCTACAACACACACAGCATGGCGGCAGAGGCTATGTTCTCCCTGCCTGGGAGTGACCCCAGCAGTAGGTTCCAGTAGCCTCCAGCTACAACACACACAGCATGGCGGCAGAGGCTATGTTCTCCCTGCCTGGGAGTGACCCCAGCAGTAGGTTCCAGTAGCCTCCAGCTACAACACACACAGCATGGCGGCAGAGGCTATGTTCTCCCTGCCTGGGAGTGACCCCAGCAGTAGGTTCCAGTAGCCTCCAGCTACAACACACACAGCATGGCGGCAGAGGCTATGTTCTCCCTGCCTGGGAGTGACCCCAGCAGTAGGTTCCAGTAGCCTCCAGCTACAACACACACAGCATGGCGGCAGAGGCTATGTTCTCCCTGCCTGGGAGTGACCCCAGCAGTAGGTTCCAGTAGCCTCCAGCTACAACACACACAGCATGGCGGCAGAGGCTATGTTCTCCCTGCCTGGGAGTGACCCCAGCAGTAGGTTCCAGTAGCCTCCAGCTACAACACACACAGCATGGCGGCAGAGGCTATGTTCTCCCTGCCTGGGAGTGACCCCAGCAGTAGGTTCCAGTAGCCTCCAGCTACAACACACACAGCATGGCGGCAGAGGCTATGTTCTCCCTGCCTGGGAGTGACCCCAGCAGTAGGTTCCAGTAGCCTCCAGCTACAACACACACAGCATGGCGGCAGAGGCTATGTTCTCCCTGCCTGGGAGTGACCCCAGCAGTAGGTTCCAGTAGCCTCCAGCTACAACACACACAGCATGGCGGCAGAGGCTATGTTCTCCCTGCCTGGGAGTGACCCCAGCAGTAGGTTCCAGTAGCCTCCAGCTACAACACACACAGCATGGCGGCAGAGGCAGGACACCTGTGTTAGTCGTGAGAGGTGAACTGATAGGGCAGATAAGGACGGAGACGGCTGGTTGGCCTTTCAGCTCCTGGCAGGGGACACTTCCTGTGCTGTCCTCCAATGGGGTTCGCTAATAGAGTGGGGTCAGGGAAGCTACTGTGCAGAACAATGACAGATTGGCACAAAATGTAATAGTTAAGTTGGGAAACCAGTATTTGAGTGGGCTTGCTTTGTAATGCATTGTGCAGGTCAGATTCAAAATGCCAGATGAAATGCCTTGGGAAGCAGTTGAAAAGATTGAGCAATCAATCACGTTAACAATACGTTTTCAATGCCTTATCAATGCGTTTTTACTGGACGTGATTGGTCATCCCATTAACGTGAATCATCATAGAGCACAACCATTTCATTCCACTTCATTTTGTGTCCTGAAAAGCTGTCTGATTAGACAGTCTCAGACACTGATCCTTTCTCCCTGCTGAAAACCACCCAGAATGTGTTGAATTCTGTAGCTCCCATACGTTCTAATAATCCCCTCTAGATATGGTATGTTCAGAAGACATGTTTTAGGTTATATAACGTGCACTAACCAACTGAGGGGTATTCAGAAAAAACAACCACAGCTAAATCACAGTTTGCTTAATTCTGGTTTTCCACAGTATGTGAAAGACTTGATGTATGTCCCAAATGGCACCCTATTTCCTATGGGCCCCGGTCAAGTAGTGCACTAAATAGCAAATAGGAGGATGCCATATGGGATGCAACCTTGGATCTCTACCTCTGGTCTAATTTCTGCCCTGCCTGTCAGAAACTGAGCCTATAAAAAGAGGTAGACCCTTCATTTAGTTGTCATGGTAGCATTGGCTTGTACTGCAGACTGAGGGAAGATACTTCCTGAGGGGAGGGGATAGCCCAGCATAACATAACTAAGAACTGACTGTCATATGATGACATAAAATAACCACTTGTGTTATTCATATCAACCATTAGTGTAACACAAAATAAGTACTTAAAGAATGATCTAAGATCAGATTGTTTTACCTCCAATACTGACCTGAACCATTCATGGAGATAAGAGTATATCTGACCCTGAATCAGTGGTTAAAGGCAACTTCTACTACATTGGCAGTGAGGAGGGGGTTAAAGCTGAGAGCAGGGCAGGCACTGAAGATCCTCTCCTCCTCTGTAAAGAGAAGAGATGCCAGGCTGTGTGGATATCCACTCCTCCTTTGTAAAGAGAAGAGAGGCCAGGCTGTGTGGATATCCACTCCTCCTCTGTAAAGAGAAGAGAGGCCAGTCTGTGTGGATATCCACTCCTCTGTAAAGAGAAGAGAGGCCAGGCTGTGTGGATAGCCACTCCTCCTCTGTAAAGAGAAGAGAGGCCAGGCTGTGTGGATAGCCACTCCTCCTCTGTAAAGAGAAGAGAGGCCAGGCTGTGTGGATATCCACTCCTCTGTAAAGAGAAGAGAGGCCAGGCTGTGTGGATAGCCACTCCTCCTCTGTAAAGAGAAGAGAGGCCAGGCTGTGTGGATAGCCACTCCTCCTCTGTAAAGAGAAGAGAGGCCAGGCTGTGTGGATATCCACTCCTCTGTAAAGAGAAGAGAGGCCAGGCTGTGTGGATATCCACTCCTCTGTAAAGAGAAGAGAGGCCAGGCTGTGTGGATATCCACTCCTCCTCTGTAAAGAGAAGAGAGGCCAGGCTGTGTGGATATCCACTCCTCCTCTGTAAAGAGAAGAGAGGCCAGGCTGTGTGGATATCCACTCCTCTGTAAAGAGAAGAGAGTCCAGGCTGTGTGGATATCCACTCCTCCTCTGTAAAGAGAAGAGAGGCCAGGCTGTGTGTGGATATCCACTCCTCCTCTGTAAAGAGAAGAGAGGCCAGGCTGTGTGGATATCCACTCCTGCTCTGTAAAGAGAAGAGAGTCCAGGCTGTGTGGATATCCACTCCTCTGTAAAGAGAAGAGAGTCCAGGCTGTGTGGATATCCACTCCTCCTCTGTAAAGAGAAGAG
The DNA here is from genome assembly GCF_016432855.1 of Salvelinus namaycush. Lineage (NCBI taxonomy): Eukaryota > Metazoa > Chordata > Actinopteri > Salmoniformes > Salmonidae > Salvelinus > Salvelinus namaycush. The sequence goes on from NC_052309.1 coordinate 97,970,299, forward strand.
AGGCCAGGCTGTGTGGATATCCACTCCTCTGTAAAGAGAAGAGAGGCCAGTCTGTGTGGATATCCACTCCTCCTCTGTAAAGAGAAGAGAGGCCAGGCTGTGTGGATATCCACTCCTCCTCTGTAAAGAGAAGAGAGGCCAGGCTGTGTGTGGATATCCACTCCTGCTCTGTAAAGAGAAGAGAGGCCAGGCTGTGTGTGGATATCCACTCCTGCTCTGTAAAGAGAAGAGAGGCCAGGCTGTGTGTGGATAGCCACTCCTCCTCTGTAAAGAGAAGAGAGGCCAGGCTGTGTGGATATCCACTCCTGCTCTGTAAAGAGAAGAGAGGCCAGGCTGTGTGTGGATATCCACTCCTGCTCTGTAAAGAGAAGAGAGGCCAGGCTGTGTGTGGATATCCACTCCTCCTCTGTAAAGAGAAGAGAGGCCAGGCTGTGTGGATATCCACTCCTCCTCTGTAAAGAGAAGAGAGGCCAGGCTGTGTGTGGATATCCACTCCTCCTCTGTAAAGAGAAGAGAGGCCAGGCTGTGTGGATATCCACTCCTCCTCTGTAAAGAGAAGAGAGGCCAGGCTGTGTGGATATCCACTCCTCCTCTGTAAAGAGAAGAGAGGCCAGGCTGTGTGGATAGCCACTCCTCCTCTGTAAAGAGAAGAGAGGCCAGGCTGTGTGGATAGCCACTCCTCCTCTGTAAAGAGAAGAGAGGCCAGGCTGTGTGGATAGCCACTCCTCCTCTGTAAAGAGAAGAGAGGCCAGGCTGTGTGGATATCCACTCTTCTGTAAAGAGAAGAGAGGCCAGGCTGTGTGGATATCCACTCCTCCTCTGTAAAGAGAAGAGAGGCCAGGCTGTGTGGATATCCACTCCTCCTCTGTAAAGAGAAGAGAGGCCAGGCTGTGTGGATATCCACTCCTCCTCTGTAAAGAGAAGAGAGGCCAGGCTGTGTGTGGATATCCACTCCTCCTCTGTAAAGAGAAGAGAGGCCAGGCTGTGTGGATATCCACTCCTCCTCTGTAAAGAGAAGAGAGGCCAGGCTGTGTGGATATCCACTCCTCCTCTGTAAAGAGAAGAGAGGCCAGGCTGTGTGGATATCCACTCCTCTGTAAAGAGAAGAGAGGCCAGGCTGTGTGGATATCCACTCCTCCTCTGTAAAGAGAAGAGAGGCCAGGCTGTGTGGATATCCACTCCTCCTCTGTAAAGAGAAGAGAGGCCAGGCTGTGTGGATATCCACTCCTCCTCTGTAAAGAGAAGAGAGTCCAGGCTGTGTGGATATCCACTCCTCCTCTGTAAAGAGAAGAGAGGCCAGGCTGTGTGGATATCCACTCCTCCTCTGTAAAGAGAAGAGAGGCCAGGCTGTGTGGATATCCTCTCCTCCTCTGTAAAGAGAAGAGAGGCCAGGCTGTGTGTGGATATCCACTCCTCCTCTGTAAAGAGAAGAGAGGCCAGGCTGTGTGGATATCCACTCCTGCTCTGTAAAGAGAAGAGAGGCCAGGCTGTGTGTGGATATCCACTCCTCTGTAAAGAGAAGAGAGGCCAGGCTGTGTGTGGATATCCACTCCTCCTCTGTAAAGAGAAGAGAGGCCAGGCTGTGTGGATATCCACTCCTCCTCTGTAAAGAGAAGAGAGTCCAGGCTGTGTGGATATCCACTCCTCCTCTGTAAAGAGAAGAGAGGCCAGGCTGTGTGGATATCCACTCCTCCTCTGTAAAGAGAAGAGAGGCCAGGCTGTGTGGATATCCTCTCCTCCTCTGTAAAGAGAAGAGAGGCCAGGCTGTGTGTGGATATCCACTCCTCCTCTGTAAAGAGAAGAGAGGCCAGGCTGTGTGGATATCCACTCCTGCTCTGTAAAGAGAAGAGAGGCCAGGCTGTGTGTGGATATCCACTCCTCTGTAAAGAGAAGAGAGGCCAGGCTGTGTGTGGATATCCACTCCTCCTCTGTAAAGAGAAGAGAGGCCAGGCTGTGTGTGGATATCCACTCCTCCTCTGTAAAGAGAAGAGAGGCCAGGCTGTGTGGATATCCACTCCTCCTCTGTAAAGAGAAGAGAGGCCGTGTGGATATCCACTCCTCCTCTGTAAAGAGAAGAGAGGCCAGGCTGTGTGGATATCCACTCCTCCTCTGTAAAGAGAAGAGAGACCAGGCTGTGTGGATATCCACTCCTCTGTAAAGAGAAGAGAGGCCAGGCTGTGTGTGGATATCCACTCCTCCTCTGTAAAGAGAAGAGAGGCCAGGCTGTGTGGATATCCACTCCTGCTCTGTAAAGAGAAGAGAGGCCAGGCTGTGTGGATATCCACTCCTCCTCTGTAAAGAGAAGAGAGGCCAGGCTGTGTGTGGATATCCACTCCTCCTCTGTAAAGAGAAGAGAGGCCAGGCTGTGTGGATATCCACTCCTCCTCTGTAAAGAGAAGAGAGGCCGTGTGGATATCCACTCCTCCTCTGTAAAGAGAAGAGAGTCCAGGCTGTGTGGATATCCACTCCTCCTCTGTAAAGAGAAGAGAGGCCAGGCTGTGTGGATATCCACTCCTCCTCTGTAAAGAGAAGAGAGGCCAGGCTGTGTGGATATCCACTCCTCCTCTGTAAAGAGAAGGGAGGCCAGGCTGTGTGTGGATATCCACTCCTCCTCTGTAAAGAGAAGAGAGGCCAGGCTGTGTGGATATCCACTCCTCTGTAAAGAGAAGAGAGGCCAGGCTGTGTGTGGATATCCACTCCTCCTCTGTAAAGAGAAGAGAGGCCAGGCTGTGTGGATATCCACTCCTGCTCTGTAAAGAGAAGAGAGGCCAGGCTGTGTGGATATCCTCTCCTCCTCTGTCTACCCAAACAATTTCACCCACCACAGAAATCTGCTCTCTCTCTCTCTCTGGAATTTCCTCTCACTGCCTAAACGCCCTCAGAATGTAAAAGACAGTAAGAAAGAGAGAGAACGTAAAAGACAGAAAGAAAGAGTATGTGTGTGTGTGTGTGCGTGCGTGCGTGCGTGCGTGTGGATGTGTGTGTGTGTGTGTGTGTGTGTGTGTGTGTGTGCGTGCGTGCGTGCGTGCGTGCGTGCGTGCGTGCGTGCGTGTGTGTGTGTGTGGGAGGGGTGGGGGGGACTTCATCACTCCACGGCTCTGGAGCAGTGGGACCTTGCCTGACCCCTCACCCTCCATGGATTCCTCTGATCTGTCGATCACGACATACATTCAGTCTGAAACTGGCAGCCTAGAGGTCATTTGTGTGACTTCAAAATGTACAAATCAAATTCATCACCGATTGGATCATCTCTAACAAATCTAACCAGTCAGAGTATCAACGTTAATAACGTCATCATGTAGGCCGGCTCTGGTCCAACTACTCGGTTTCTGGGACCAGTCAGAACGTCCAGAAAGTGTTCGCATTCTAGAGATTGTAGTGGAAGGAAGCAAATCCAGACTCCTAGTGGAGAAGAAAGGTCCGTTTGGCTGGAGTGATGTAAATGGGTAGCCAGGCAGAGTGGGACCTACATTAATGTTGAACTCTAGTTTGTTTACGAAGACTATTCCTAAATCATTGCTGTTCTCCTGAGGTGGCTGCCATCTTCAGCAGCAGTACTACAGGACATAAGATCAACCTAAGAGCCCCTTCAATAGAGCACAAACTCACATATTCAGACATTGGCTGGCCCTCGCGTCATACTCGTCGCCAAACCCACTGGTTCCAGGTCATCTACAAGACTCTGCTAGGTAAAGCCTCGCCTTATCTCAGCTCACTGGTCACCATAGCAGCACCCACCCGTAGCACGCGCTCAAGCAGGTATATCTCACTGGTCACCCCCAAAGCCAATTCTTCCTTTGGCCTCCTCTCCTTCCAGTTCTCTGCTGCCAATGACTGGAACGAATTGCAAAAATTACTGAAGCTGGAGACTTATATCTGCCTCACTAACTTTAAGCATCAGCTGTCAGAGCAGCTCACAGATCACTGCACCTGTACATAGCTCATCTGTAAATAGCCCATCCAATCTACCTCATCCCCATACTGTATTTATTTATTTATCTTGCTCCTTTGCATCCCAGTATCTCTACTTGCACATTCATCTTCTGCACATCTACCATTCCGGTGTTTAATTGCTATATTGTAATTACTTCGCCACCATGGCCTATTTATTGCCTTACCTCCCTTATCCTACCTCATTTGCACATGCTGTATATAGACTTTTCAACTGTATTATTGATTGTATGTTTGTTTATTCCATGTGTAACTCTGTGTTGTTGTATGTGTCGAACTGCTTTGCTTTATCTTGGCCAGGTCGCAGTTGCAAATGAGAACTTGTTCTCAACTAGCCTACCTGTCACGCCCTGACCTTAGAGAGCCTTTTTTATTCTCTATTTGGTTAGGTCAGGGTGTGACTTGCGTGGGCAAATCTATGTTTCTATTTCTTGGTTGGCCTAGTATGGTTCCCAATCAGAGGCAGCTGTGTATCGTTGTCTCTGATTGGGGATCATACTTAGGCAGCCCTTTTTCCCACCTTGTTTTTGTTACTGTGTAGCCTGCAGAACGTAATGTTCGTTTATCTTTTGTTGTTTTTTTGGTGTTCATAAAAATAAAGGAAGATTACCACGCTTACCACGCTGCGCCTTGGTCTCATTCCAACAACGGACGTGACACTACCTGGTTAAATAAAGGTTAAATAATAGAAAATAAACAAGTAGAATGCATTCTAATTCACAATGTCTGCCACTTACCAGACATTTTTATCCTGGTCAGTAGACCCAGGGTTGTGTCAGGATGAGGTCATAGCTGAGGTCATGTCTGAGGTCATCACCAGGCTGTGGGAGCACCCTGTCCTGAGTCTCCTACTACCACAGCGCCCTGTCCTGAGTTTCCTACTACCACAGCACCCTGTCCCCTGAGTCTCCTACTACCACAGCACCCTGTCCTCTGAGTCTCCTACTACCACAGCACCCTGTCCTGAGTCTCCTAGCACCACAGCACCCTATCCTCTGAGTATTCTACTACCACAGTGCCCTGTCCTGAGTCTCCTACTACCACAGCGCCCTGTCCTCTGAGTCTCCTACTACCACAGCACCCTGTCCTGAGTCTCCTACTACCACAGTGCCCTGTCCTCTGAGTCTCCTACTACCACAGCGCCCTGTCCCGAGTCTCCTACTACCACAGTACCCTGTCCTGAGTCTCCTACTACCACAGTGCCCTGTTCTGAGTCTCCTACTACCACAGTGCCCTGTTCTGAGTCTCCTACTACCACAGTGCCCTGTTCTGAGTCTCCTACTACCACAGTGCCCTGTTCTGAGTCTCCTACTACCACAGCACCCTGTCCCCTGAGTCTCCTACTACCACAGCACCCTGTCCTCTGAGTCTCCTACTACCACAGCACCCTGTCCTCTGAATCTCCTACTACCACAGTACCCTGTCCTGAGTCTCCTACTACCACAGCGCCCTGTCCTCTGAGTCTCCTACTACCACAGTACCCTGTTCTGAGTCTCCTACTATCACAGTGCCCTGTTCTGAGTCTCCTACTACCACAGCACCCTGTCCTCTGAGTCTCCTACTACCACAGTACCCTGTCCCCTGAGTCTCCTACTACCATAGTACCCTGTCCCCTGAGTCTCCTACTACCACAGTACCCTGTTCTGAGTCTCCTACTACCACAGTACCCTGTTCTGAGTCTCCTACTACCACAGCACCCTGTCCTCTGAGTCTCCTACTACCACAGCGCCCTGTCCTCTGAGTCTCCTACTACCACAGTACCCTGTTCTGAGTCTCCTACTACCACAGCACCCTGTCCTCTGAGTCTCCTACTACCACAGCACCCTGTCCTCAGAGTCTCCTACTACCACAGCACCCTGTCCTGAGTCTCCTACTACCACAGTACCCTGTCCTGAGTCTCCTACTACCACAGTGCCCTGTCCTCTGAGTATCCTACTACCACAGCGCCCTGTCCTCTGAGTCTCCTACTACCACAGCACCCTGTCCTCTGAGTCTCCTACTACCACAGCACCCTGTCCTCTGAATCTCCTACTACCACAGTACCCTGTCCTGAGTCTCCTACTACCACAGTGCCCTGTCTGAGTCTCCTACTACCACAGTGCCCTGTCCTCTGAGTCTCCTACTACCACAGCACCATGTCCCGAGTCTCCTACTACCACAGTACCCTGTCCTGAGTCGCCTACTACCACAGTACCTTGTCCTGAGTCTCCTACTACCACAGCACCCTGTCCTCTGAGTCTCCTACTACCACAGCACCCTGTCCTGAGTCTCCTACTACCACAGTGCCCTGTCCTCTGAGTCTCCTACTACCACAGTGCCCTGTCCTAAGTCTCCTACTACCACAGTACCCTGTCCTGAGTCTCCTACTACCACAGCACCCTGTCCTCTGAGTCTCCTACTACCACAGCACCCTGTCCTCTGAGCCTCCTACTTCCACAGCACCCTGTCCTCTGAGCCTCCTACTTCCACAGCACCCTGTCCTCTGAGTCTCCTACTACCACAGTACCCTGTCCTCTGAGTCTCCTACTACCACAGTACCCTGTCATCTGAGTCTCCTACTTCCACAGCACCCTGTCCTCTGAGTCTCCTACTACCACAGCACCCTGTCCTCTGAGCCTCCTACTTCCACAGCACCCTGTCCTCTGAGTCTCCTACTTCCACAGCACCCTGTCCTCTGAGTTTCCTACTACCACAGCACCCTGTCCTCTGAGTCTCCTACTACCACAGTACCCTGTCCTCTGAGTCTCCTACTACCACAGCACCCTGTTCTCTGAGCCTCCTACTTCCACAGCACCCTGTCCTCTGAGTCTCCTACTTCCACAGTACCCTGTCATCTGAGTCTCCTACTACCACAGCACCCTGTCCTCTGAGTCTCCTACTTCCACAGCACCCTGTTCTCTGAGCCTCCTACTTCCACAGCACCCTGTCCTCTGAGTCTCCTACTTCCACAGTACCCTGTCATCTGAGTCTCCTACTACCACAGCACCCTGTCCTCTGAGTCTCCTACTTCCACAGCACCCTGTCCTCTGAGTCTCCTACTACCACAGCACCCTGTCCTCTGAGTCTCCTACTTCCACAGCACCCTGTCCTCTGAGTTTCCTACTACCACAGCACCCTGTCCTCTGAGTCTCCTACTACCACAGCACCCTGTCATCGGAATCTCCTACTACCACAGATAGTTACCATCCTTTAGGTTTTCACTCCAACCCTAATCTAGCACATCTGATTCTAATAATTAGCTGGTTGACAAACTGAACCATTTTAACTGGGGTTGGAGCGAAAACCTACAGGAGGATAGCTTTCCAGGAACAGGGTTGGAGACCCCTGAGTTTGGATGACCGTTTGGAAGAGTGACACATTTAACCTCATACAGTAGTGACAGTCAGAGACACCTCTCTTTCTATCTCTCCTTTGTGTTTATCACGTCACAGACATCGGAGACTGAAGCACACACACACACACACACACACACACACACACACACACACACACACACACACACACACACACACACACACACACACACACACACACACACACACACACACACGTTCTGCATAATTGAGTTGTGACACAAAACACTGGGACACAGTCATGTATTCAGCATTCCCAAATCAGGAGGCATCCCACACTACTGGAAATGAAAGACAGTAGCCCATTAGCTTTGACAACAACCGAAAGAAAAATGTTTTTAACACAGACTTATACAAGCACTTTGACAGCATTCCAGTCAGCATCTGACAGCTTTTCTTCACTTTCCTCATCCTTTCTTCTCCTCTTCCTGTACTCCTTTCCTTCATCTCAACTATTGTTTGTGTTCAGTCTTTCTTCAGAAACTGAAACCAGTATGCCACTGGTTGCATTAGGCAGTTACAGGGAGTGAGCAGTGAGCACATAGCACATACCACTAGATACCTGGTGTTGACAGGGATCAGCTCTGGACAGGTGTGGATGCGTGCCTAATGGGCATGTGCTTGTGAAGTACGCAGGCAGATGCAGACATGGGAGAGGTGTCAGCCTGTCAGTAAAGCCCACGGCTGGAGACGTACAGAGGATGGACGAGGCACTGAGAGACGAAGAGGAGGAGGAGAAGGAGGAGAGGGATGACAGAGGGAATCTGTGCCAGGGGCAGAGAGATGAAAAGGGGAAGAAAGCCCCTAAAAAGGAGGGAGGGATGTAGGAAAAGAGAGAGGTAGAGACGGTGGTGGAAGGATGGGGGAGGGAGAAGAGAGCCAGGTGTTACTCTCACAGCCGTGGTCAGTTGCTGAGTTTCTTTTAAAGGGATCTCTCTCTTTCCCTCTCCTTCTCTCTTGCTAGGGGTGGAGGGAGATTTCACTGGAGGTACTATTGTGTATCCCCTGTAGGAAATTTGGTCTATAAATAGTTTGATTTGATTTGTGTTTTCGTAGTGAGGATGTCTCAATAAAGAGCAGTAAAAAGTCAAGTTTCTCTCTCTCTCTCTCTCTCTCTCTCTCTCTCTCTCTCTCCTTTAGAGAGCCTTATAAAGAGCTGCTAAATCAATAGCACACTGTGCTCTGAACTGAACACTCTCACACACCATATGCCCACATGACCTCCATGGCTGACACACACGCAGCTCACAGCAGCTACAGAAAGAGAGAGAGAATAGTTGACCTGAAGAAGCAGTTGAAAAGGCAGCATTCCAAATGTAATGTTCCATTTCAATACCCACATTCAACATATAGAACTCTCAATGAAAAATACTCTATTTAAAAATATATATAATACAAAGTTTGGATATGATGTGTCCTCATGGCAGGACTGAAGATGTTCCCTAAAAGAGCAGTAAAGAAAAGACAGAGAGACAGAAAAAGAGGAGAAGAAGAGTCCAAAAGAGAAGACTAACCTTCAAAGTCTGATAGGATTCCTTCCAAGTGAGCATTGACAGTGGAATCAGACATTTTGTGGTTGAATCTGAGGGAGCAGGAATCCCTTATTCCCAAGCAAGGCAAAGTCTCCCAGACGCTGTCTCCCGCTTTAAACAAATCCCAAATTAGGAGCCCATGCGGGGGGGGGGGGGGGGGGCAGACAGAGGTAGCAGCTCACTGATCCAAGAGTCCCTTTTTTAAATCCACCAACTTTTTTCCCTCCCTCTCTTCTCGTCCTCCTCCTCCCTCTTCCACTTTCAGAGCTGCTGTTGTTGCTGCAGAGCTTGGAATGAGAGAGCGATGACAACCCCCCACGCCCTCTCTCTCACTCTCTCCAGTTCTCTCTCGCTCTCTCTTTCTTCCTCCCTCCTTCCCTCCCTCCCTACTCCTTCCCTCTCTCTTGCTTTTCTTCAAGTGGTCTCTGCCTGTATTTACTCCTGTGTTATTCCTGCTAGTGAAGATGTATCACAACCACTCTTCATACAGACGCACACTCACACACATTAGAACACATGCACATTCACACGTGTGTGCACATACTCATGGGTAGACTCACCTGTTTTATCTTCCACAAGTATACACTAACTGTAAATATACACAACTTTGAAGCAAGGAACACAACTTTGAAGCAATACAGATTCTCTGTATGCAACACTGTGAGGAAAATAAAAACCGTTGATGGAAATATACAGAGCCTCCAGAAAGTATTCACACCCCTTAAATGTTCCTCATTTTGTTGTGTTACAAAGTGGGATTAAATGGATGTAATTGTCATTTTTTTGTCAACGATCTAAACAAAATACTCCGTAATGTCAAAGCGGAAGAAAATTCCAACATTTGTAAAAAGTGTATTAAAAATAAAACACTAATATATCTTGATTAGATACTGTAAGTATTCAACCTCCTGAGTCAATACATGTTAGAACCACATTAGGCAGCAATTACAACTGTGAGTCTTTCTGGGTAAGTCTCTGAGAGCTTTTATACAACGGGTGGGTCTAATCCTGAATGCTGATTGGTTAAAAGCGCATTCCAGCCGGTGTCCAGCCGGCAAAATCTATGACGTTAAAATGCCTATTTACTCTGTTCCATCTGACTGTGCAATCCACTGTCTCATCAGCCCAGGCAGGGTGTCACGCCCTGACCTTAGAGAGCCTTTTTATGTCTCTATTTGGTTTGGTCAGGGTGTGATTTGGGGTGGGCATTCTATGTTTTGTTTTCTATGTTTCTTTATTACTATGTTTTGGCCGGGTATGGTTCTCAATCAGGGACAGCTGTCTATCGTTGTCTCTGATTGGGAACCATACGTAGGTAGCCCTTTTTCCCTCCTTTCGGTGTGGGTAGTTAACTTTGTTTGTGGCACTAATGCCCTGTAAGCTTCACGGTTGTTTTTCGTTTGTTGGCGACATTTTGAAATAAAAAGGAAAATGTACGCTGACCACGCTGCACCTTGGTCTTCTTCCAGCAACGGCCGTGACACAGGGACGTTATGCATTTGATCTCCACTATAAAAAGCATCTAGTTTACTTTTCAACAGCGGAGATTTGTATAAACCTTACTGTCTGTTTCTCCGACATTTGCAACATTGTTTCAATATTCAAATTCAATCTCCAACTGTCCCATATTAATGAATGTGTAGGGGTCGGGATGAGAGAGAGAGACAGGCAGCGTTCTCAGCCAAACGAAATCATGAATCAGCTGGCATCATTTTTATGGATATATACAAAGAAATGTCAATTGAAAAAAGGTCAAACGAAACGAAGTGCAGCTAGTTTGTAGTCTTTCCAGCTTCAGTTTGAAGTTATTGTGTTAGTTGTGTTGTTGGCTAGCTCCTCTGAACAACAGTGCCGTAACAAGAGAGCACATTTTCTATGCCAGGCGAAATCTCGCCTCATTAGCTCATTGTTATGGATGTATCCAAATACATGTCACTAGAAAACAGCTTAAACAAATGCAGCTACTGTTGTTATTATTTGCACTGTTTGACGTGACTGTAAGTTAGCCATAGTTGGCTAGCTAGCAAGCAAGGTAAAAGAATGTTGCAGCCAGAATGGCAATGGAACATTTAGAACGAACGACTGGGTCGTGTCCATAAATACAGAACAAAAAGACTGAAGGACTGGGTCGCGCGTCCCTGGCAACCAAACCAATAGAACGAACGACCACCGGCTTGGGTAGCAACCCAAGATTTGTTTCGGGACTATATCCTGTGGAACGATGAAATAGTATGAATACATTCATCAAAATAACATTTTTAATGAAAATATGTCAATCATTATTTGAATATGTTGGTAACCTGTTGTATAAAAGTGATAATGCCCTAGGAGCTGGAGTTTGGAGGATATATTGGCACGGGTGTTGTTAGGCCCGAGACGAAGTCGAGGGTCGGCAAACCGCTCTTCTCCGGCATTATCACTTATTCCACACCTGGATTGTGCAACATTTGCCCATTATTTTTTATATAATTCTTCAAGCTCTGTCAAATTTGTTGTTGATCATTGCTAGACAACCGTTTTCAGGTCTTGCCATATATTTTCAAGCAGATTTAAGTCAAAAGTGCAACTCAGCCACTCATTCCCTGTCTTGGTAAGCAACTCCAGTGTAGATTTGGCCTTGTGTTTTAGGTTATTGTCCTGGCGAAAGGTAAATTAATCTCCCAGTGTCTGGTGCAAAGCAGACTGAACCAGGTTTCCCTCTAGGATTTTGCCTGTGCTTAGTTCTAGTTCACTATGGTCGAGCCTGTTCCAGCATCACTATGGTCGAGCCTGTTCCAGCACCACTATGGTCGAGCCTGTTCCAGCACCACTATGGTCGAGCCTGTTCCAGCACCACTATGGTCGAGCCTGTTCCAGCACCACTATGGTCGAGCCTGTTCCAGCACCACTATGGTCGAGCCTGTTCCAGCACCACTATGGTCGAGCCTGTTCCAGCACCACTATGGTCGAGCCTGTTCCAGCACCACTATGGTCGAGCCTGTTCCAGCATCACTATGGTCGAGCCTGTTCCAGCACCACTATGGTCGAGCCTGTTCCAGCACCACTATGGTCAGTGGAAGAGATCTTCAGATAATAAATAAGTTGGGTAATGATTTAAGGACCATGTGAACTTCCTTCTCTGTGTGTGTGTGTGTGTGCGTGTGCGTGTGCATGTGCATGTGTGAGTGTCTGCATGTGTGTAAGAGTCTGTTAATGAGTCTGTGTAAGGGTTTGTGTATGAGTCTGTGTAAGAGTCGGTGTATGAGTCGGTGTATGAGTCTGTGTAAGAGTCTGGGTATGAGTCTGTGTATGAGTCTGTGTAAGAGTCTGTGTAAGAGTCTGTGTAAGAGTCTGTGTATGAGTCTGTGTAAGAGTCGGTGTAAGAGTCGGTGTATGAGTCTGTGTAAGAGTCTGTGTATGAGTCTGTGTATGAGTCTGTGTATGAGTCTGTGTAAGAGTCTGTGTAAGAGTCTGTGTATGAGTCTGTGTAAGAGTCGGTGTATGAGTCTGTGTAAGAGTCTGTGTAAGAGTCGGTGTAAGAGTCGGTGTATGAGTCTGTGTAAGAGTCTGTGTATGAGTCGGTGTATGAGTCTGTGTAAGAGTCTGTGTATGAGTCTGGGTGCATGTGTAAGAAACTGAATTATCTATATTGGATTCTTTCACCTACTAAAGTCTGTCACAAGCCTGAAGCAACAATTTCCATTCTAGTCTTTTAAAGCCCAGACTCTGTTGGTGGTTTCCGTAGTGTAAGCTGTGTAAAGTGCCTGGGGCCACCAACGGCTAAGCAGCTAGAGAGTAGACCGACAGAATACAGGCGTACAGGGATTGAGTACTGAGGGTGACCCTGTGGCTGGGAGTGTGTTAGTGTGTGTGAGGGTACATCCTCTCTGTCAGAGCGGGAGTGTGTTAGTGTGTATGAGGGTACATCCTCTCTGTCAGAGCGGGAGTGTGTTAGTGTGTGTGAGGGTACATCCTCTCTGTCAGAGCGGGAGTGTGTTAGTGTGTGTGAGGGTACATCCTCTCTGTCAGAGCGGGAGTGTGTTAGTGTGTGTGAGGGTACATCCTCTCTGTCAGAGCGGGAGTGTGTTAGTGTGTGTGAGGGTACATCCTCTCTGTCAGAGCGGGAGTGTGTTAGTGTGTGTGAGGGTACATCCTCTCTGTTGGAGCGGGAGTGTGTTAGTGTGTGTGAGGGTACATCCTCTCTGTCGGAGCGGGAGTGTGTTAGTGTGTGTGTGTCGCTTGCGGCAAAGAGTCAAAGAAAGAATGATCAATTACTGTAGATGTTAGAAGATAGGAAGATAGAAGGTACCGCTAAAACTTTACAGTCAAGCTATTTTTTTATAAAAAAAAAAAAAAACTAATTATAATATAACACATAATACATATTGCAAAAATGTACTTTAGTACACTAATGACAGAATGTGCAATATGTATTATGTATGTGACTATATGAGAAGTGTACAATGTTTATGACAGGGGTGCAATGTACGTATTATGTTGGGTATGTCATGACCAGTGTCTATTTTCTATACAGCAGTACTGTGTGTCTGAGACAATTTCCCCCTCGGGACATTAAAGTTCATCCTATCCCATCCTATCCTAATGAACATCAGTTACTTCCTGGTGCATGCATTGTTCTGGATTAGTAACATCCTGAGTGAGTACGACCTCAGCATTCAAAACCCTCTTCTTTCTATATTTACAACCTGTTTCCAGTGAAAAGAGATGAAGTTGAATTTAACAAGGACAATCTTGTCCAGCAGTGAGACTATATTTCAGAATAGGAGTGTAGCTGATCATCTCTGAGTGTGTTGTTTTCTCAGTGGAAACCTGACAACACCAATAAACAGTGTAGTTAATGGCTCAAACTGGCTCAAAGTAACAACAGCAGCATTCTTCCTGCAGAGATACACACACACACACACACACACACACACACACACACACACACACACACACACACACACACACACACACACACACACACACACACACACAGAGAGCTCTATCGGTAATGAGACACTTCCTCCACCAGATGTCAGTGTTGTATCTATAAAACTAGGGCTGTTGCACCAACAGTGACAGAAGTTGTGGCCCAATAGTGAGATGTGTAACTTGATAGCCATGGAGACATGTGGAGAATCCCTCTGCAGACCTTCTGGCTGTGACACACCCTCCTCCACACCTACTCTTCTGCCACATGTATCACATTCCCTGGCACACACACACACACACACACACACACACACACACACACACACACACACACACACACACACACACACACACACACACACACACACACACACACACACACACACACACACACACACACACCACAACTCCTAACACATGCTCCAAGCCCACCATGGGGCTGGAACACAGCCACTCCTGTCCCCATCCCCTGCAGGCAGCAGCTGACAGAGAGGGCTGTCTTTACTAACAGGATGATATGGATCACATGTCTATCATGGTTGTTGTGCTGCCAAACATAACCACACAAATACAATCCCATGTGGGATTTAAAGGAGAAATCATTTGGTGTGGTTATGTGTCCTGTACAGGTTATGACAGTACCATACACAATTTAGCAGACACTTTTATCCTCTTACAGTCATGCATTCATTTTTCATATGGGTGGTCCCCCACGGGAATCAAACCCACAAGCCTTTGCCTTGCAAGCACCATACACTAACAACTATGTCACACAGGAGTGCAACAGAATACTGTAAAGTCTGGCGCTGGTCCCTTGGGTCATTAAGGGCCAGCACAGATACAGCTGAGGTCTATTAACCTTCTCACTGAACCCCTGGGTTACATTACCCCCTCAGGTGGCTCTCTGTACCAGTGGGTACTGACCATGACCTGACCATCCCACCACAACCCTCCCTCTAACCCACTGACCTGACCATCCCAACCCTCCCTCTAACCCACTGACCTGACCATCCCACCCCAACCCTCCCTCTAACCTACTGACCTGACCTGACCATCCCAACCCTCACTCCAACCTACTGACCTGACCATCCCAACCCTCCCTCTAACCCACTGACCTGACCTGACCATCCCAACCCTCCCTCTAACCCACTGACCTGACCATCCCAACCCTCCCTCTAACCCACTGACCTGACCTGACCATCCCAACCCTCACTCCAACCTACTGACCTGACCATCCCAACCCTCCCTCTAACCCACTGACCTGGCCTGACCATCCCAACCCTCCCTCTAACCTACTGACCTGGCCTG